>NC_053166.1:5436936-5664769 GCF_016835505.1 Polypterus senegalus | reverse complement strand
TTTTACTTTATTTCCCCTTTCACTTTTTCTTCTATCTATCTATTCCTTCTATCTTCTTCTATCTTTTATCTTCTATTATATAGTCCCCCCTTTACTTCTATCTATCAATCTATCTATCTATTATATAGTGCCTTTCACTTCTATCTATCTATCTATCTATCTATCTATCTATCTATCTATCTATCTATCTATCTATCTATCTATTATATAGTGCCTTTCACTTCTATCTATCTATCTATCTATCTATCTATCTATCTATCTCTATCTATCTATCTATCTATCTATTATATAGTGCCTTTCCTATCTATCTATCTATCTATCTATCTATCTATCTATCTATCTATCTATCTATCTATTATATAGTGCCTTTCACTTCTATCTATCTATCTATCTATCTATCTATCTATCTATCTATCTATCTATCTATCTATCTATTATATAGTGCCTTTCACTTCTCTCTATCTATCTATCTATCTATCTTCTATCTATCTATCTATCTATCTATCTATCTATCTATTATATAGTGCCTTTCACTTCTATCTATCTATCTATCTATCTATCTATCTATCTATCTATCTATCTATCTATCTATTATATAGTGCCTTTCACTTCTCATCTATCTATCTATCTATCTATCTATCTATCTATCTATCTATATCTATCTATCTATAATATAGTGCCTTTCACTTCTATCTATCTATCTATCTATCTCTATCTATCTATCTATCTATCTATCTATCTATCTATTATATAGTGCCTTTCACTTCTATCTATCTATCTATCTATCTATCTATCTATCTATCTATCTATCTATCTATCTATCTATTATATAGTGCCTTTCACTTCTATCTATCTATCTATCTATCTATCTATCTATCTATCTATCTATATAGTGCCTTTCTATCTATCTATCTATCTATCTATCTATCTATCTATCTATCTATCTATCTATCTATCTATCTATCTATCTATTATATAGTGCCTTTCACTTCTCTCTATCTATCTATCTATCTATCTATCTATCTATCTATCTATAATATAGTGCCTTTCATCTTCTATCTATCTATCTATCTATCTATCTATCTATCTATATATATAGTGCCTTTCATCTATCTATCTATCTATCTATCTATCTATCTATCTATCTATATATATAGTGCCTTTCACTCTATCTATCTATCTATCTATCTATCTATCTATCTATCTATCTATCTATCTATCTTATTATAGTGCCTTTGACTTCTATCTATCTATCTATCTATCTATCTATCTATCTATCTATCTATCTATTATATAGTGCCTTTCACTTCTATCTATCTATCTATCTATCTATCTATCTATCTATCTATCTATCTATCTATTATATAGTGCCTTTCATTCTATCTATCTATCTATCTATCTATCACTTCTATCTATCTATCTATCTATCTATCTATTATATAGTGCCTTTCACTTCTTCTATCTATCTATCTATCTATCTATCTATCTATCTATCTATCTATCTATCTATCTATTATATAGTGCCTTTCACTATCTATCTATCTATCTATCTATCTATCTATCTATCTATCTCCTTCCTGTTCTTGCTGTCGCTGTGCATGCTGGGTGGTTGTCTCGAGTGTGAGCGAGTGGAACTGGTGGTGGACGCTGAGGTGAGTGTGGTGATTCTTTTTTTCTTCTAATTTTCTAGTTTCTTATTTCTATCTTTTCTTTGGTGTAAACAGCTACACTTGTTTTTATACTGAGTGGCTTAGGCCACGGCAGCCGCAATGGCTGCAAATCTTGAACGTCTGAGCCGCCGCCATGGGATTAAACTTATTTCAGAGGAGTTTGTTCCTTTAGAGGGGGGGTTTTGGCGGTAGGCGAAGTGGTCGGATGTGACAATATTAAGTCAGCTTCACGAATGAGCGGGAATATCGTGGTTTTTTTGAGCTCTGTGGATTTAGTCCCGACAGTAGTTGAGAAGGGGGTGGTTATTAATGGCTCCTTTGTACAGGTTTCCCTTTAGCCGTCCGTCCGTAGAGTAACAATTTCAATGCGCCGCCCTTTCTCAAAAATGAAACTATAGCGAAAGAGTTGGAGCGGCATGGGCGTCTGGTATCGAAAATTCGGCACATTCCTTTAGGGTGTAAATCGCCAGATTTAAAACATGTCTTGTCATTTAGGACGACAAGTTTTATGGTTTTAAATAGAATGGATGACGAATTAAATGTGGCAATGAAGTTTAGAGTGGACGGTTTCGATTATGTGATTTTCGTCACTTCTAACGAAATGAAATGTTTTGGCTGCGGGAGTGAAGCTCATTTAATTAAACAGTGTCCTGAGAGACAGCAAGGGAGCAAGAAAACTGGCCGTACAAACACAGAAATAGAGGGGCAGAAAGTGGAAGATCACGAAATTGTGGCTGATGGCGCAGAGGCGCAAGGTGATAAGAATAAAAATGCTACTAGAGCTGAAGGGCAGGAGAATCAAGTGCCTCCCAGAGATGAGCCGAATGAAGGCGGTAGTGAAACGGTAGATCAAACAGCGGCTGCAGCAGAAAGTGTGTGGGGAGACATTGATATGGACGAGGGAAGCAGCAACGAGACAGAGGAAAAAAGTGAATTTAAACGTCCTGCTCAGAAAAGGCAAGGAGAAAGAGAAGATCGGGCACGAAAGAAAATTGTTTTAAGTCAGGGCTCGGGGGTCGTTGGAGAGGATCCCGCCTATGGTCCTTGTCAGGAGGATTTTCCCGTCTTCGCGGAGACGGCCGATAACGTCTCAAATGCGGGAAGTGTCGGGGAAGAGCATGACGACGGTAATATCTCCGATGGGTCTGCTGCCTCGGAGCCCCCAGAGTTAAAAGCCAGGGGGGGTTACAGCGCTCAAAGTGTTAAAGAGTTTTGGTGAATACCGCCGGAAAAAAGGGGGTGGACGTGGCCGAATTTTTCCCTGACATTGACCTCTTTCTATCGTCTGTCCGCGGGTTGCGACGAGACAAAGCAGCCTCCGCAATGTTTGATGTTAAAGAGCTCGTGAGGCTAAAGAATTTAACAAGTAAACTGAGAAAACAGTCCAATCTAAACACCACCTAATGGCTAAGCCCCCTGTTAAATCCACTCCACAGTCTTTGTGGTGGTCCCTGTGTTTTATTGTGTGTTTATCTATATATTCTGTTACCATGGCAAGTGTGCACATAGGAACCCTAAATATTAACGGTGGGAGAAGTCCAGATAAGAGGGTCGCATTGTTTGATTTTATCAGACAAAAAGACTTGAATGTCACCTTTCTACAAGAAACCCACATTGATGAGCAAAATCAGTGGGAGTGGAGCAGGGATTGGAAGGGGGGCATTTTTTTTAGTAATGGGACAAATGTTAGTGCTGGAGTGGCTGTTTTATTTCTTGGGGACTTCAAGTAGAAGTCTGCAGTACTGAGGAGCTGGTGAAAGGGAGACTCCTAAAAGTAGCGGTGAAATTTCATGGCAGTGTCGTCACTTTCATTAATGTGTCCGAATGAGGGTGAGGAGAGGCTCCACTTCTTTAACAAGTTAGGAGATCTTTTATCTAAGTGTGACCCTGAAGAAGTGGTGGTGTTAGGAGGGGATTTTAATTGTACACTTGATACCAGAATGGACAGAAATAACGGACTGGAACCGCACCCTTGCTCAGCACGAGCTTTAGGTAAAATAATTAAGGACTTTGGGCTGGAAGATGTGGAGGGCAAAAAATGGGGCCTGTCGGCAATACACCTGGGGGCGGACGAGTGGAAATACGATCTCAATGGCGAGACTCGATCATTTTTATAGTTTTAAGCACCTGTTAGGCTTATTTAAGGTGTGCTCTATTGTGCCTACTGGATTCTCTGATCACAGTTTGGTGTGTTGTACACTTATTTGTAACACTTACAGACCCCGTAGTCCATACTGGCATTTTAACACACTCCTCCTTAAAGATCAGAACTTTAAAGAGTTATTTGTTCATTTCTGGGGAGGCTGGAAGGCTATGAAGAAGGAGTTCACCAGCTTACAACAGTGGTGGGAGGTTGGGAAGAGTCACATCCGGGCCTTGTGTCAGGAGTATACCAGAAATGTCACCCGAGTATTGCGGTCAGAAATGGCAGCTTTAGAAATTAAAATAGCTGAATTTCAACAGCTTCTAGAGAAGGGTCCAAATGAGCAGCTTCAGGCGAGCCTGACTTCTGCTAAACTGGGGTTGGCCCACCTGCTTGAGACCAGAGCTCAGGGGGCTTTAGTGAGGGCCGTTTTCAACGACTGACTGAGATGGATGCACCAACTCAATACTTTTTTGGTTTAGAGAAAAAAAACTCGCAGAGTAAAATCTTACATTGCATAAGAACACCCGATGGCAGAGAGACACAAGAGCCCAGTGAAATAAGGCAGGTGGTCCGCGAATTTTATGAACTTCTGTTTGCTGCAGATGGTGATGGTGGCAGTGAACACCAACAGGCCTTTTTGCAGGACTTACCGCAGCTGCCCAACGCAGATGTGGCAGAGCTAAATAGAGAGGTGACCTTTGCAGAACTCACCACAGCCCTGGGACAGCTGAAAACAGGGAAGGTCCCTGGAATCGATGGAATACCAGTGGAGTTTTATAAAGAGTTCTGGGATGTCATCGGCCTGGACTTATTGGAGGTGTTCCGTGGAGTTTTAAAGACTGGCTTGTTACCACAGAGCTGCCGTAGAGCCGTGATCACGCTGCTGCGAAGAAGGGAGACTTGTGTCTCATTAAGAACTGGCGGCCTGTGTCTCTTATGCGCTGATTATAAAGTTCTCTCTAAAGCCTTAGCCAACAGGATGGTCCAAGTTTTAGGGAGAGTGGTGCATCCTGATCAGAATTACTGCGTGGCTGGCAGGTCCATCTTTAATAACATTTTTTTAATTCGGGACATTTTGGCTGCTGCAGAACTGTTTGGTTTTCAGACTGGTCTTATTTTTCTTGACCAGGAAAAAGCTTTTGACAGGGTCAGTCACTCATTTTTATGGAATGCCATGAAGGCGTTTGGGTTTGGGGGGTCTTTTATTAAATATATTCGCTTACTTTATAGTGACATTTCTGGTATCATAAAGATCAATGGTGGCTTGTGCACCTTTCAGTGTCAGAAGAGGAGTCAGACAGGGCTGCTCTTTGTCCGGCATGTTATATGCTCTGGCGCTGGAGCCTTTCCTGGTGCACCTGAGGAAGGTGCTGACTGGTCTCTCCATCCCCAACTGCAACATGGACCCTGTGAAAGTCACTGCTTATGCAGATGATCTTGCTGTAGTCATCACAAGCCAGAAGGATTTGGGCGAATTAACTGATTGTCTGAGGAATTACAGTAAAGCGTCGTCGGCTAAAGTGAATTGGAACAAAAGTAGTGCAGTGCTGGTGGGGAACTGGACAGGATGTAGTCCTCCTCGACTGGAAGGGGGGTCTGCAGTGGACAACTGGAGGCTTCCTGTACCTGGGAGTCCATCTTGGAGATGACCACTACATCCAAAAGAACTGGGAGGGTCTGTTGGACAAGGTTACAGCTCGGCTTGCCAAATGGAAGTGGATACTCCCTCAGTTATCCTATAGAGGACGGATGCTGGTCATTAATAACCTGGTGACCTCCAGCCTGTGGCACAAATGTATTTGTTGCAACCTCCACTTTGCTTGTTCAGCAGATACAGAAGGCGTCATAGATTTCTTTTGGACTGGTACCCATTGGATACAGAAGGGCGTTCTATTTTACCATTGGATGAAGGCGGACAAGGACTTATTGACATTACCAGCAGGATTGCTGCTTTCCGCCTTCAGACCATTCAAAACTGCTGTATCCTGTTGAGCAGAGCCAGTGGATGAACTTAGCCGTACTCTTCTTTAAACAGGCCAGGCATATGGGACTTGGGAAAAGTTTACTGCTGTGCCACTTGGATAAGATCAGGACTTTACAGGTGCCAGAGTTTTATAAAAGCCTTTTAGCAGCATGGCAACTACTGTTGATAAAAGGACTGTGATGACCTCTCCACATTTTGGGTCCTTCATGAACCACTGTTCTACAATCCTGCTGTTGGCACTGCTACAGGAATTTCTGAAAACTTTATTAATCATTTCATAATACATGGAATAACCACAATAAAGGACATAATTGACTGGGAAAATTACACTTGGAAAAGTGCACAAGTGGTAGCAGTGGAGACAGGGTGCACTCAGTCCGCTAATGGAGAAGTTTCTGTGGCAGGTACAATCATCAATGGACAGGAATCCATGACACTCCTGCACGGAATTTTCTTATCACAACTGAAGCCAACTGACAAACGCCTTTTCCAACACTTACTGTGTCTCCGGCTGTTGAACTGAGGGATGGTGAGACTAATGTTTTAGCCTTAAGTTCTCTAGAGGCGTTATCTCTACCTACAGTGCCGGGGAAACAGCTGTACAGGATTTGTGTGAAGGTGAACAACCTGGAGCAGCTGAGGACACAAGACACGACACACCTTGGAGAGACAAGCTTGGAGCCCCTCAGGGACTGAACCCTGCATGGAGGTCGTTGTACAAGCCGCCATTGGCCAGTAGGGTGGGAGACCTGCAGTGGAGGTTGGTACATGGGATACTAGCGGTGAACTCCTTCTTATCGATTATATGTCCGGGGGTCTCGGATTGCTGCCCTTTTTGTGGTCTGAGGGAAAGTGTCTTTCATGCTTTTATGTATTGTGAGAGGCTCCAGACCTTTTTTAGTAAAATTGAAAGAATAGTAGAAGGGCTGGGGGTCCCGTATAATGGCACGGTGTTTGTGTTTGGGGTTAAAATTACTAAACACACCAGAGAAAATATGAACTTAATTAATTTTATTATCGGGCAAGCAAAACTGTCAATATGGAAGACCCGTAAAAACAAGATTACTGGGAGAGGAAATGAAAATGTTGTTGTTTTTTTAGAAAAGTATGTGAAAGTAGGATATTAGTGGATTTTAATTTTTATAAGTCCACAAATAATTTAGCAAAGTTTAAGGAAATGTGGTGTGTGAATAATGTGCTTTGTGTATGTGATGAAGATAATTTGCAATTTGTGCTCTGAGTTTGGTGTTTTACTCCTTTATAAATTGGGTTGATAAATTGAGAATAAGTGGGATTGGAGGGTGGAAACAATGGGAGGGATTAAATAAATATATATTCCAAGAACAATATGAATATGTAATGGTTTAAAAGTGAATAATCATCATTAGGATGTGTGTACGTGTTTTTTGTAAGACTTAAGTTTTTGAGTTTACTGTGTTTTTTTGTGTATTTATTCCTGTGTTTATTCAATAAAGTTTGGTTTTAAAAATAAAAATAAAATAAATATCTATCTATCTATCTATCTATCTATCTATCTATCTATTATATAGTGCCTTTCACTCTATCTATCTATCTATCTATCTATCTATCTATCTATCTATCTATCTATCTATCTATTATATAGTGCCTTTCACTTCTATCTATCTATCTATCTATCTATCTATCTATCTATCTATCTATCTATCTATTATATAGTGCCTTTCACTTCTATCTATCTATCTATCTATCTATCTATCTATCTATCTATCTATCTATTATATAGTGCCTTTCACTTCTATCTATCTATCTATCTCTATCTATCTATCTATCTATCTATCTATCTATCTATCTATCTATCTATCTATCTATCTATTATATAGTGCCTCTATCACTTCTATCTATCTATTCTATCTATCTATCTATCTATCTATCTATCTATCTATTATATAGTGCCTTTCACTTCTATCTATCTATCTATCTATCTATCTATCTATCTATCTATCTATCTATCTATCTATTATATAGTGCCTTTCACTTCTATCTATCTATCTATCTATCTATCTATCTATCTATCTATCTATAATATAGTGTCTTTCACTTCTATCTATCTATCTATCTATCTATCTATCTATCTATCTATTATATAGTGCCTTTCACTCTATCTATCTATCTATCTATCTATCTATCTATCTATCTATCTATCTATCTATCTATTATATAGTGCCTTTCACTTCTATCTATCTATCTATCTATCTATCTATCTATTATATAGTGCCTTTCACTTCTATCTATCTATCTATCTATCTATCTATCTATCTATCTATCTATCTATCTATCTATTATATAGTGCCTTTCACTTCTATCTATCTATCTATCTATCTATCTATCTATCTATCTATCTATCTATCTATCTATCTATAATATAGTGCCTTTCACTTCTATCTATCTATCTATCTATCTATCTATCTATCTATCTATCTATCTATGCCTTTCATCTCTATCATCTATCTATCTATCTATCTATCTATCTATCTATCTCTCTATCTATCTCTCTCTGCTTCCTTCCTGTTTCGCTGTCGCAGTGCTTGTTGGGAGTTTGTGTTGGCGCGGATGGCGGTTGTGGTGTGTGGGAGCGGATCTTGAGGTATGTGTTGTTTTGTTTAAACTTTAAATCACTATTCTTTTCTTTTCTAATATTCTTACTTTTCTTTCTAAGTGTTGGTGGAAGAGTTTTAAAAGTACTTATTGTGTGGCCTTAGGCCACGGCAGCCAAAATGGCTGCAGGCTTGGAAAAGTTGACTCGCCGGCATGGAGTTAAACTTGTGTCAGAGGATTTTATTCCTTTGGAAAGTGGGGTATTGGCCGTAGGAGAAGTTATAGGATGTGAAAACATTAAATCAGCGTCTCGGATGAATGGATCCATAGTTTTATTTTTAAGTTCTGTTGATTTGGTATCGACACTTGTCGAAAAAGGAGTCGTAGTCGATGGTGTTTTTGTGCAGGTGTATCCGCTGGCGGCTCCGGCCCGTAAAGTTATTTTGTCCAATGTACCGCCGTTTTTAAGAAATGAAGTACTTGAAAGAGAATTGGAGCGTCACGGTCGCATCGTATCAAAGATCCGATATATTCCCTTGGGTGCAAAGCTCCTGCAATAAAACATGTATTATCTTTTAGAAGGCAGGTGTATATGGTGTTTAATCAGACGGATGTGGATCTTAATATTACTATGCGGTTTAGGCTTGACGGTCATGATTACGTGATTTTTGTTACTTCTGATGAAATGAAATGTTTAGCGTGTGGCAGTGGGGGCATTTAGTTAAACAGTGCCCTGAAAAGCGGAATCGGACAATGGCACATAAAGAGGGAGAAGAGGAACAAGGTGTACAGCAGGCTGGACCCTCATCAGCCCTAGAAGGTGCAGCGCAGGGGGTGTCCTCAGTGCCCGTGAAATCAGCCAGTGAGGGGGCTTCTGTTAGTGCGCTGGGGGAGAAGGGCGCGCATGTTGATGAGACTGTGAACAGTGAGGAGGGGGGCAGTGGGGTTACGGGAGAACTACCTGCTGGTGTGGATGACAGTGTTTGGGGATCGATCGAAATGGAAGTAATTAAAGATGCTGAAAACAATGACGGTTTTAAACGACCGGCTCAAAAGCGCCATTATAATACAGTTGAAGGAGGTTCTCTGAAAAATCGCAGTAACGTCGCGGCGGAATCGCCTGTTGCCGACCGAGAGAGCAGCGCTGCCGCCTTTGCCGTCACTGAGAGCAGCTTTGCAGTTTTAGCAGCTGTGACGGAGGAAGACGCCGCGGTAGCTAGTGAAAGTGAGGAAGAGGAAGGCAGTATTTCTGATTCATCCACGGTATCTGAAGCACAAGACCTAAAAGACAGGGGGGGTTACAGTGCCCAGAGTATAAAAAACTTTCTATTAGAGACCGCTGGGCGGAAAGGAGTCGATGAGTCCGAATTCTTTCCTGATATTGATCTGTTTGTGTCATCAGTCCGCAGTTTAAGAAAATGTCCATCCTCTTCCGCAATGTTCACCTCACAAGAGCTGGTGAGACTAAAGAACATATTAAGTAAACTGAAGAGAAAGTCCAAAATGAATAGTCAAAATGAATAGGACTTGTAGGATTCACCCCCTTCTGAACTGGGGTCTTCTCGTGAATTGTTTTTATATCATCTGTGATTATGGCCAGTATAAAAATTGGGAGTTTAAATATCAATGGGGTAGAAATACTGGCAAGAGATGGGCTCTGTTTGAGTTTTTAAAACAGAAAAATCTGAATGTAACATTCTTACAAGAAACTCACATTGATAAGGAAAACCAGTGGGAGTGGAGCCGGGACTGGAATGGTGGGATATTTTATAGTAATGGGTCCAATGTCAGTGCCGGGGTGGCTGTGCTGTTGACTAATAATATCAATGCGGACATCTGTGGGGTGGATAACATACTGGAGGGGAGATTATTGAGAGTGAAGGCACAGATCCAGGGAAGGTTTTTAACTTCATTAATGTCTACGCTCCGAATGATGGCAATGAGAGAGTACAATTTTTTAAGAAAGTTGAAGATCTTTTAGAGCAGTGCAGTTCGGAAGAACTCGTAGTGTTGGGAGGCGATTTTAACTGTACCATCGACTCTCCATTAGATAGAAATAACGGGATTGAGCCTCATCCTCGCTCTGCCCAAGAACTGCTGAGAATACTGAGGGGAATGGAGATGGTGGATGTATGGAGGAGGAAGAATGGGGAGAGCAGGCAATACACGTGGGGGAGAGTACAGTAAGTGGTGGGGAGGTGTCACTCACCAGACTGGACCGTTTTTACACATTCAAACATCACCTTGGACTGTTCAAATCGAGCTCCATCACACCCACTGGGCTGTCAGATCACAGTTTACTAACCTGCAGTGTGCTGCTTACAGCCTACACACCTAAAAGTGCTTATTGGCACTTCAATTCTAATTTACTTCAAGATCAGAATTTCAAAGAAATATTCAGGTTTTTTTGGAATACATGGAAACTGAAAAAAGAGTTCATCAGCCTGCAACAATGGTGGGATTTAGGGAAGGTGCAGATTCGAGGGTTGTGTCAGCAATACACTAGAAATGTCACTAAATGTTTAACATCTGAGATGGCTGAATTAGAAGCTGAGGTCACAGAGATCCAGAGGCTTCTCGATTTAGGCCCAACCACACAGCTTACAGAGAGCCTCAAAGATAAAAAGAGGGGTCTGGCCCAGCTGTTGGACACCAGAGTTAAAGGGGCTCTGGTGAGATCAAGATTTCAGAGCCTAAATGAAATGGATGCACCAACAAAGTATTTTTTTAGTCTTGAAAAAAAGAACTCGCAAAGTAAAGTTTTATATTGTTTGAGGGCAGCAGATGGGACAGAGAAACAGCAGCCAGTGGAGATCAGGGAGATCGTGAGGGACTTTTATAAGACTTTGTATGCTGCAGAGACGGCTCAAGATGACAAGGACTGCCATCAGTTGGTACAGAATCTTCCTCAGCTGTGACTTTATCAGAACTTTCTGATGCTTTGAGGGGGCTTAATGTGGGCAAGGTTCCGGGTATTGATGGGATCCCAGTTGAATTTTATAAAGAATTTTGGGATCTCATTGGTCCAGACTTCCTAGAAGTGTTCACAGAGAGCATCAGGACGGGTGTCTTACCCCAGAGCTGTCGGAGAGCAGTGATAACCCTCCTTCCTAAAAGGGAGATTTGTGTGAAATTTGAAACTGGTGGCCGGTGTCACTGCTGTGCAGACTATAAGGTATTTTCTAAAGCTGGCCAACAGACTCCGGACTGTCCTGACTAAAGTGGTGCATCCAGATCAGAGCTACTGTGTCCCTGACAGAACCATTTTTAATAATATTTTTTTAATTCAGGATATTTTGGCTTCCTCAGAGCTTCTTAATTTTAAAGTTGGCTTACTCTCCTTAGATCAAGAGAAAGCATTTGATTGGGTCAGTCATTCCTACTTATGGGGTGTGATGAGGGCTTTTGGTTTTGGGGAAAAATTTATTAAAAATATTCAGTTACTCTATAGTGACATTTCTAGTGTAGTGAAAGTCAATGGTGGCTTGTGCGTGCCTTTCACAGTTCAAAGAGGAGTTCGTCAGGGCTGCTGTCTTTCTGGAATGCTGTACGCACTGGCATTGGAGCCTTTTTTAAAGGAGTTGCGGAGAGTGCTGAGTGGATTGTCAATCCCAGAATATACAGTGGAGCCATTTAAAGTTACGGCTTATGCGGATGACATTGTGGTTCTCATCAAGAATCAGGAGGATGTGGATAAGCTGACAGCTTGTCAAAGGACTTATGAGAAAATGTCATCGGCAAAAATAAACTGGGCCAAAAGCAGTGCTCTGCTAGTGGGAGACTGGGCCGGAGTAAGTCCACCCCAGTTTGAGGGGCGTCTGCAGTGGAGCACTGGACGATTATTATACCTGGGAGTCTACCTTGGCAATGGACACTTTATAAGTAAGAACTGGGAAGGATTACTCCAAAAGGTTCAAGATCGACTGGCAAAATGGCGCTGGATCCTCCCCCAGATGTCCTATAGGGGCAGGATGCTGGTTGTTAATAACTTGGTGACCTCCAGCCTGTGGCACAAGTGCATCTGTTTGGAGCCCCCATCACAGCTGATCAAGCAGGTACAGGAGGCTATTGTGAACTTCTTTTGGGACGGTATGCACTGGCTGAGACGGAGTGTGCTGTACTTACCACTGGAGGAAGGCGGTCAAGGACTTATGGATGTTGGGAGTCGAGTGGCTGCTTTCCATCTACAGACAATACAAAAACTGTTATATGCACAGGAGCAGCACCCATGGACTTTTTTAGCTCGGTTCTTTCTTGACCAGGTTGGACAGATGAGACTGGGGAAGAACATAGTGCTGTGTGAAGTGGACAAGATCAACACCTCACAGTTACCGGATTTTTATAAAAGTTTATTAAGTGCTTGGTCTCTACTGAGGGTCACAAGGGATTTTGAAAATACTTCCTTGTTTTGGGTACTGGAGGAACCGCTGCTGTTTAACCATCATGTCAGCTGCTCTTGGGAATTACAACATTTTGCTCGTAATTTTACACAGTGCCATATTACTAAACTTCGTCACTTAATTGATTGGGACAGATTTGGTTGGAAGGACACAACAACAATGGCAGAGGAGACAGGAGTTCACTCTCTGCGATTATTAGGAAAATTCTTGAATAGACTGAGAACATCATTGATCAGGAACTATGTAACACAAATAGAAGACCTGTTTGATACAAAGATTTGCCCTTCCAGTGACTGTGATTTTCCTGCACTTATGGTGTCCCCGGCATGTGAGTGGACTGACAGTAAAACTAATCGATCACTGTCCATAAGTAACCTGCTGGACTTACCACTGCAGTGTGTGACTGGAAAACAACTCTACAGAATGTGTGTGACTGTCAACCATCAAACTCAGCTGAAGACACATCCTGATACACCGTGGAGAGAGAAACTCGTTGTTCTAGAGGGAGCAAAGCCGGCCTGGAGGTCGCTGTACAGGCCACCATTGGCTCATCGGGTGGGAGATCTGCAGTGGAGGCTGTTGTGTGGCATTTTAGCGGTGAACTCCTTTTTAGCAATAATTAGTCCTGGGGTTACTGACACTTGTCCCTTTTGTGGTGAAAGAGAAACTGTGTTTCATTGTTTTATGTTTTGTATGAGGCTTCAGCCTCTTTTCACCGTCATCAGAAATCTGACCGTTAGATTGGGTTTTGTTTATAACGAGGTGGGCTTCTTATTTGGGTGGAAAGCAACAAAACGAACAGCGAATAACTTGAACCTGGTGAACTTCATCATAGGTCAAGCAAAACTAACAATATGGAGAACCCGCAAAAATAAGATCAGTGGGGCTGGGCTTCAGGATACCATTGGGGTCTTCAAACTGTTATGTAAGAGTAGAATCTTAGTGGATTTTAATTTTTATAAATGTACAAAGAATTTGGAAAGGTTTAGGGATATATGGTGTGTAAATAGTGTGCTCTGTGAATGTGAAGACGACGAGTTACACTTGATGTATAATATCTCCACACTTATACTTAATTAGAGTGTGGTAGGACAGCTTGGTTTGGAAATGTGTTCTTCATTTGTTATATTGAATAAGATTATTTTAATTTTTTCTGTATTTATGTGTTTTTTTTTGTCTGTTGGGTGGTGTTATATATTGTGTTTTAACAATTATATCAATAAACGTTGTTTTTAAAAATAAAAAATAAAAAATATCTATCTATCTATCCTGCTGACTACACCAAAATTATAATTGTAACCTGGTCAGGTTTCAAAATGAAAATGTAACTTTTTTGTTGTGAATAAAGTTTTATTGAAAGAATTGGGACACCAGTTGTGGGGGTTGGGTAACGTTGAGTATATATATGGGTTGCCTGATTGAAGAAGGGGACCGCCATAAACAGCAGATGTGATATAGTTTGGAGAGCTGAAACCAGGAAAAGAAAAGTATAGTTTCAGGCAAACCGCCGAAACAAGAAGAAAGAAAGAAAAGAGTTCGTTGCCAGAAAGAGTTGTAGTTTGAGGCAGCACGCCGAAACGAGACGTAAGGAAAGAGTTGCAGAAAGAAGTCGTAGTTGAACCAGCCCGCCGAAACTAGACGTAAAGAAGAGAAAAGAGAGGCGCTGTTGAGGTAAACGCTGAAACCAGAAAGAAAGAGAAAA
This sequence comes from Polypterus senegalus, assembly GCF_016835505.1. Lineage (NCBI taxonomy): Eukaryota > Metazoa > Chordata > Cladistia > Polypteriformes > Polypteridae > Polypterus > Polypterus senegalus. The sequence goes on along the minus strand of NC_053166.1, from coordinate 5,650,293 downwards.
GAGAGGCGCTGTTGAGGTAAAACGCCGAAGAAAGACGGAAAGACAGAAATGGCGATCAGTGAGTAAAGAGGTTGTTTGAGAAAGAGGGAGACAGAAGCATAAAGGAGGTACCAGAGTATAATGAGGAAGATATCAACCAAGGTCGGTCTTTATTTTATTTTGTTTGTGTAAAGCTGCTTGAATAAACGTTCAAGTGAAGGGGCCAGTTTTTGTTTTGTTTGTGTGGCCACTACGCACCCGAGCTACGTCTGGGGCCCCCAACGGAGCGAGTAACATTTACTGACTGCGGAAATAAGTCCTGGGTGAGCTCACCAGTAGTTTCAGACACATAATATATGTATTGTATAGATGTAAATAATTTAGCGTTTGTTTTATGTATTGTATGTATATATATATTTGTAAATACTTTATGTTTTGGGAAAACTGTTTATGTTCAAATTAAGTAAAGAGTTTGGTTTTATAACATATCTGAGTAACAGTGCTTGGATTGGGCATTACCGAGTTTAAAGTGGACTATAGTGAACCTGCCAACAATAGAGGTGGCGACACCGTTATAAAGAGCTCAGGCCTTTGCCTACCGATGAAGGATTGGGGGTGAAAGGGGGTTACATAATATATGTATTATATAGTGCCTTTCAGATCTATCTATCTATCTATCTATCTATCTATCTATCTATCTATCTATCTATCTATCTATCTATCAATCATATAGTGCCTTTCAGATCTATCTATCTATCTATCTATCTATCTATCTATCTATCTATCTATCTATCTATCTATCTATCTATCTATCTATCTATCTATCTATCTATTATATAGTGCCTTTCACTCTATCTATCGTGCCTTTCACTCTGTCTATCTATCTATCTATCTATCTATCTATTATATAGTGCCTTTCATATCTATCTATCTATCTATTATATAGTGCCTTTCACTCTATCTATCTCTCTCTCTGTTCAGTGTGGTGCTCAGGCTGTACTCAGATCTCAGTCCTGGTGGTTCTCCATGTGGTGGGCGCCCCCAACCCCTCTGTCTATCCACTGAGGTGGTCAAGCAGACAACTTAACAGACTGTGCCACCATGTGTAACACATTATGCCAACAGCGTGGCTGTCACTTAAAGTGAGTTTTTAATTGTCACCTGCCCTTTGTCGCTCTACTTAGAGATAATTCCCATTTCAGTTATTCCCTTGTTATTTTACCTCAGGCTCATGATGAGTGTCATGTGTCATATATTTGTGCCATTCTGTCAGCTGCTGTCACCCTGCTATTCAGTTAATATGGTGATCAGGAGTCCCAAACACAGTGACAGACAGTCACAGACCCCCAAGAAGGACCCCAAAGGCAGGGTTCGTAGCACAACTGGCTGGACACTCACCGGACTCCCTGGAGATGCCCTCAGATTGGCACAATGACCTTCTGAAACCTAAGACGTTCTGAGCTGCACTTCCTTGGAGAGTCAAATCCATCCAAGTCTTCTCTTTGTGAACCCGAGGGCTGAGTGCCAGTTTGCCAGGCTAGACAGTGAGCCAGTCTGAAGTCTGAGAAGCTGCTGTTTTGCCAAGGAGGGCATTCCAGCAGGTAGACGAAGGCTTTTCACTAAGATGTTGAAGACCCCACAGAAGAGAGAGACCACAAAGAGAGGATCAGGCCACCAGGACAAGGAGTGCACTGTGACACAAGGAGAGCAGCCACAAAGTGTCAGGAGCACACAACATCAGACCTGGTGTCGTATCTGTGCCAAGAACTGTCCACATGCCCACCTGCCTGCCCGCCCCTCCATGTTTGATGTTTGTCTCTGCCCTGCCTTCTATGTCAGTACCCATATGCAGTTATTCCTTGCGTTTATTAATAAATTACATTATTCTGGTCTTACAGGCACGTGGGCCTCAGTTACCTTGACAGAAGTCTAATGGCCTACAAACTGAGAAAGGAAGGTCAGTGAAGTGGAAGCCTCACCAGATTATTGGATTCATCACTGGAGCTGCCAAAGGCAAAGCTGAGAATTCATTAAAAGTTACTCAATTACTGCCCTGGAATCGCCTGCCCCGGGTGGGCAAACATTTCTTTTGTGACGGGCAGCCATGGCCATTACTTGGCTGGGATGCCAGCTGAATGGAAGGACCAGGGGAGAGAGCATCTGCAGGGCAAAACCTCCCCCTGGACACTAGGGGGCAGCCATCATGGGCAGCTGTGGCAGGGCATGCTGGGAGTTGGAGTGTGGCACAGCCCTGTTGGGTTCTGTGGGGACCACCAGGGCCAGCTGTAGAGGCCTATTTTGGGCTTTCACGACACCTGGGGGTGATTGAAGGTCTGAAGACCCTGAACACTCCCAGGGCCTGCTTGAAAGGAGCATGGGGGGAGCCAGAGTCGGGAGGAAGAGGATGAAGCTTGTGAGAGGGAAGAGGAAGAAGAAAAAGAGGAGGAAGAAGAGAATGAAGAGGAAGAAGAACAGGAGGAGGAAGAAGAGGAAGAAGAAGAGGAGGAAGAAGAAGAGAAGGAAGAGGAAGGAGAACAAGAAAATGAAGAAGATCAAGTGGAGGAAGAAGAGAATGAAGAGGAAGAAAAAGAAGAAGAAGGAAGAAGAGGAGGAAGAAGAAGAGAATGAAGAGGAAGAAGAAGGAAGAAGGACAAAGAAGAGAATGAAGAGAAAGAAAAGGAATAATAAGAAGAAAAAGAGCAGGAACAAGAAGAAAAGGAAGAAGGAAGAAGAGGAGGAGGAAGAAGAGAATTTAGAGGAAGAAGAAGAAGAAGATGAAGACGTGGTGCTCTGTGTACCGTGCTTTTGGGGGAGCGAGGGAGACGTGCGTCCCACCAGTAAATAAACGTTTGCTGTGCTGGACCCTTGGCTGTCTGTGTCGGGTTGGGCCAGCTGGGGGTCCCTCTTTTCCACGTTTTCTAAACAGTTGTAGTAATGGCCCCCCAGCTGTAAACTGTGATCAGTGTGTATCTTACATTGTGCTCTCCTTTTATTGATGTTGAGGACCGCTCCACATCCTGCACAACTTTATCAGTACATCCATCCATCCATCCATTCATTTTCCAACCCGCTATATCCTAACTACAGGGTCACGGGGGTCTGCTGGAGCCAATCCCAGCCAACACTGGGCACAAGGCAGGAACCAATCCTGGGCAGGGTGCCAACCCACCGCAGTATCAGTACATGTGGAAGGACCAAATTCCAAAGCAGCTGGCGCCCCCTTCTGCATACAGCCAGCAGTGTGTCTTTGGGTCATTCTTTGGAATTCCTTGGATTGTAGACATCAGGTGCCGAGTGACAACATGTGTGACAACCACAGATGGAGAAGAAATGAAAAGTCAAACCTGCAGTCACCGTGAGGAGCACAGAACTCATCTGGTCATTGAAAATTCCTTGGATGTCGACGCTGCAGCAGTACGGCCCGCTCTCCTCCATGCTGACGTTGACCACAGTCAGTGACAGGTCTCCTCGTTGGACGTCACCAGTTAGCTGGTACTTGTCTGACACTCGGGTCACTTTGTCACCATCACTGTAAACCTCATCGCTGCCACACCAAAATGTGAATGCTGTGGTGGCTGGGCAGTCACCTCGCATCCAGCAAAAAGGACGAACTCCATTGAGGGGGACGGAGTACCAGCAGGGCAGAGTGACGTTGTGCCCAGCTGTGGCAATGACCGACACCTCTGACACTAGAAGACCTTCACCTGGAAGTAAAGGAGACACAAGACGTTAAAGGACTGATGGGGGTGGGGGACATTGTGACCATCAAGTGACAACGGAGGAGACTGGACAGCCATTGAAACCCAGAAGTAATTTGCTAAGCTGGTTGAGGGTCTCACATTCTCTTGTAAAATAAACCATCATTTGAGGGCACACGAGGGCTGCTTTATGTTGTCATGAATGGGCCGTGACAAAGTGTCAAAGTGACCACGAGTGGGCTGTCTTCATGAAGTAAACCTCCATGTGGACATTATGATGTGGCACCAGCCATGACTTGGGCATGAAAACTGTGGTGGGCCACCCGGACGTGTCCTGTGATGAAGCAGCAAATGCATGCAATCAGTGGGGGGCAAATTCACTGACTGATCCTGATCTTCAGAAACCTTTGGTTGACGCACCACATGACAAGTTGGGTGTCAAATTCAAAGAGGGTGCTGGGTGTGGACTGGTGAAACAAAAAAAGCGGGCAAAACCACAGGAAGCAGAGGGCGACAGGGAGAGGCAACGTCTCCGAGATAAGTGATGTTACAAATGGTGTCCAGCAGGGGTCAGTGCTGATTTTAATACCCATAAATGATTTGGACAGGAATATCAACAACAAGATGAGACCACCAGAGGTGGAGGACTGGCAGAATCCACTGAATCATAAAAGAGGGGCTTGGACAGCAGGCAGGCGGGGGCAGATGACATTTAATGTCAGTAAATGGTAAAGAATTATAAAAACGGGAGGGTTGAATAAACAATGGGCGGGTCTGAAAATTGAGAAGGACTTGGGAGTCGCAGTGGGCACAAGACGATCGCCTGCCAGGTGGCACTCACAAGCCATTAAGGAGGATAATAGAACATTATGATGACATCAACAGTTGTCATTTACTTCTTGTAACGGCCAAAATCACACAAGGGGTGCCACCATGGGCATTGACCAAACCCCTGCCACAATGAAGGTTTTTATCCAAAGCTCATCGGAACGCCCCCCGATATACCCGATCTGTGCCTGAATAAATGCACGAGCCGCGCACACGCTTGACAGAAACCTGAACACGCCTGTCGGTCCTGTGAGGAAGAGGGGAGCGCCGCCACGGGCACCACGGGCAGTCTGGTCCCACTTCACTGCGTTTGGTGCGCGCCTTTGGTTTTTCGTTATTATTTGTGCCCCATTATTATATAAAACAAAGACAGAGGACATGACAATAGCTCTTTACATTTCCCGAGTGCTTTTCTTGCAGCCCCCCGCCCTCTGCCCCTCTTTCCCCCCAGACGCAGTTCCCTTTTCATCTTGCCGGTTCATCACAATTCTTTTCAAACTGACTCATTTTCATTTCTATTTCGGTGAGCGTCACATCCTTCTACTTTGTGTTTTCTATGAATGTTTCTTAATTCTGCGGTTCACTGAAAATGTTTGTCACCTGCAAAATGTCCTGCGGAGGTCCACGTCTCGTAAATTCTGCCCATGCAGTTGTAAATGTGCCAATCCTGAGATCCACAAATGATTAAGACGGAGTCGCGTGTGCCCAGCGGCTGGCTGGCGGCAGTCAGGAGGGGTCAGCGTGCCAGCTGTGATCCATGAAGCCCCACACGCAGGGGGCTCAGACATTGTTGGCTCTATGTTGAGATGCCACCATTGTCATTTGGAGTTTGCCCACTGCAGTACCTCCTGCTGCTGGTGTTTCTGATGTGTGACATTTTTTTCCACTCACATCATATTCTAGTAATTTCAGAAAAAAAAAGAAATGACAAAGAAGGAGGTGTGTGGCCGAGGAAGCCATCATGGGCACCTGTCTGCCAGCATTGCCCTTTCATTTGTATCTCAGTAAATCTCAAGCTGGATGCAAGTTTAATAGCAACACATCCACTGCTGCCCACCCAAGTGCCCATTGCCTCCCAGATAACGCTTCTGCTTCTTCTTCTTCTTCTTCTTCTTCTTCTTCTTCTTCTTCTCAGTTTTAGATCACCAGACAATTAACTGGACTTACTGTCCCCCTACTGATGCTTCTGCCAGACACTGTGACACACCAGAAGCTTCTTTGTCCCATCGCGCTCACTTCACGCCACTGCTGGGGACGGCGGTCCTGACACCCTAACACCACTCCGCCCCCTCACATTCTCTCATTGCCCCCCTCCGTCATCTCAGTGCTGGTCAGCCTCCACCGGTCACTTACCTGTCCTGAGAAGACACAAGAGTAGCAGGACCACTGAAGGTGCCATCCTCACCGCCTCTGAGCCCCCTGAGATGAGCAGAAGGGGGCATGCAACTCGCCGACCTCATCAGAAGTGGGTCTTTCTCTGGGTGTCACGTGACTTCCTGTATGGTCTGCTAAGATCAGCCTGACCGCGGAGTGGGTGTGAGAACAAGCGGAGGCTGCGGGCACAGTGAGAGGAAGTGGAGGGCGGCTGAACGATCGGACCACGCCGGACAGTGCAGACCACAGTCGGTCAGTTCAGCTGGTGTGTTTATAGCGCCCTCTGCTGCAGGAAACTGTGACGCTAATACAAACTTTACAAGAGCGTGTATCAGGACAATAAGCGGGCACTTCTGGGCACCACGCCATGACAGGACCTTTTACAGAAGCTCTTTTCTAGTTTTATATTCAGCTATGAGTAAATAATATGAAGAGATGGCCGTCGTCTTGTTACTTTAAGTTATTATCATTTTTCAAATGGAGTCATCACAGACCCAAACTCAGCAGCCTTTCAGACGAGCGGCTAAGGTGACCGATGACACAGGTGAGCACAGAGGGTCTCAAGGTGACCTCATGTCTGCAACACCTGAGAACAGAAAGTGGCACTAGTTAAATACTCAGCTGGTGCCACCAGAGAAGCTATCGCACACCTTGGCACAGGAGCAGGTTCTCCCAAGATGGCCAGAGCCCCGAGTGAAGATAGAAAGGAAGGTGGGAAGAATTCAAAAACTGGCCAAACCTCCATATAACAAGAAATGTCTGATTGCTTCTCAATGTCATGGTGAGTGACAGTGGCGAGATCGGGCACGGTGGCACGTTTGTTACGCTGGTGAACCGACTTAAAGCTCCTATTTCAGAGTCTGCATATTTATGTGAATGAGAAATACAAGGAGCGGGCACAACACAGTAATGGCTGACATGTGGGGTCCAAACCATGAAATGCCCAACTTGCAGGGGCCGCGCCATCCAGTTGATGCTTACAGTATTTATAAACACAAACACAGCACCATGAAGAGGGGACACTCCAAAAGCTGGTGTCTTTGGATGGAAAAAACTTGTAAGAGCGTACGCCTTCTGTGGACACCACCAACTGGACCTGCAGTGTGCCCTTTACATGGGCGCCTGGGGTCCATCTGGACAGGGCTGACCACCTCACTGCCACCTACAGGCCTGTTAGTCACCACAGCAGCAGCTCCTCCTTACCTGATGTGACAGGTTTGTTTCTTTGAAGTACACATACAGAATGTGCACAGTGCCCTCCGTAGTGTTGGGGACAAAGACGCACTGGTCCTTGGTGTCCCCGTCTGCTCCACAGTTTAAATTTACAACTCAAACAGTTCAGACGTCGTGATTAAAGGGCACACTGCAGACTTTCATTTTAGGGCATTTACTGACATTCCGGTCACTCATCGTGTAGAAATGACAAGACTGTGTCACAAAGGTGGATGGACAAAGTAAAAGAAGATCCAAAGGAAAAGGGCCTGACTGGCATGGAGGTGCAGGACTGAGCTGTTTGGAGAAGGCTGACCAGGCACATGGACCCCAGAGAGAAGTGAGATAAGATGAAGAGGAAGAAGAAGAAGAAAAAGAAGAAGACGTATATGTAAAAATGACAAAACCTTTTCTGCATAGACCCCCCATTTCATGGTGGGCACCACAATGTTAAGCACACAACAATGGCATGTCTATTAAAGCCATTGTCACATTTAGGGCTTTGTCACCTGTCCCTCACCTGCAATGCCTGCTTGAAGTCTGCAATTCACCGACATCAGCAGGTGCTGGGGGTCCTCTCTGGTGATGCTCTGATCTTCTGCTCCTGCTTGTTTCGGGGGGCTTCTCCCCTTCAATTTTCTCTTTAGCATATGGAAGTCCTGCTCAGTTGGATACAAATCAGGTGACCAGCCTGGCCATTTTGTAGCTTTGTTGTGTCACCTCAGCAGTGTGTTTGGCTCCTCGTGTTACCGTCTGATGAGTTTGGAGGTCTTTACTGGAACCTGAGCAGATCAGATGTCTCTACACACCTCAGAATTCATTGTGCTGCCAGCAGCTCCATCATCAGTGAAGTGTGCCATGGCCTGTGCCAGCCATTCATGCCCAAGCCATAACACCTCCAGCAGTGCCATGTTAACAGATGAGGTGGTCTGCTTTGCAGTTCCTTTCCATCCTCACACGTCGCTCTTGCTATCACTCTGATGACGTTCATCTTTGTCTCGTCTACCCACAAGACCCAGAATTCTGTAGGCTCTTTGAAGTCCTTTGTCACAAACTGTCATCTGGCCCTTTGAGCTCCATCATTTGTATGAAAATGTGCTCTATAAATAAATCTTGCTGTTGTTATAGATATATATATAGATATACAGTATATACAGTATTTGGCCATCCTGTTTTTGTGGTCTCCATCTTGCAGTGTGGCCTCCTGTGTGTTTCTGTTCATAAAGTCTTCTGCTGATAGTCATCTCTGACACACACGTCCACATCGGCCCCCTGAAGACTGGTTCTGGACTGTCACACAGGCGTTTGGGGCTTTTCTTCATCATAGTGAGGATTCTTCTGTCATCAGTAGTGGTGGTCTTCCTTGGCCCACCAGGGTGTTCTTTCTTCTTCACGATATTCCAGACAGTTGATTTTGGTCACCCTAAGGTGTCACCGATGCCCCTGATGGTTCTGTTCTAGTTACTCAGCCTCATGATGGCTTGTTGGACTTTTATTGTCACATCTCCTGTCCTCATGTTGAAGAATGGTGACTGCAGACTCCAAAGGGTAGAAGCAAACCGTGGGGTCTTATGAAGCCATAAAACCCACCCAAGGAATCACAAACACCTGGGATGCCAAAATAACGGTGCCCTGAAATTGGGAGACCATGTTGTGTCACCAAAATGTCTGCAAAGCCCCCAGTGTGCACTTTAACCACAATGTCTGAAGTGTTGGATTTGTCATTTGTAGCCGTGGAGCAGAGGGGGACATCAAGGACCAATGTGTCCTTGTCCCAAATGTCATGGAGGACGCTGTACCTCGCTAGCACATTCTGTTATGGCTGTGATTTTTTTAATGTGACTCAGCGTTACAAGAATTATAGAAAACCAAACTGTGACAATCAACACCTTCACCTGAAAGTGACCTGAAACCGATGCCATGCTGGCATTTTCTGACTTTTTAACTGTGATGTTATGTTACAGTGACATGTACTTAATGACGTTTACCACCACGTGTAGTTTATAAGGTGCGATGGAGCAGAGGAGTCACAAAGAATAGCTGGGTCACCCACTGGGACACCCCGTTCACTGCTGCGGACCAGAACATTGAACAAAAGTAAGTGCAGGATGGCACAACTGAACAATGTCCCCTGAAATGCCTCCTTAGCCTACCAGCGTCTTCGATTGAGAAGTTCTGAAGGGCAGGTCAGAGTTAGGGAGCACAGAGAGGTTGGAAATCCCAGTGAGGGGGACTGCTGGACTTACAGGGTCCGACCGGAAGAGGCGGGACTTCAGGACAATGTGGGCGTGGCTGTCAGGGTAAACTCTAAATTAGATGAGGCGGGTTTGACATTGTTATGTGGTGCCATGTGAAGGTGTAAATCTGTACTGAGACGCCATGGAGACCCCCTGTAACAGCAGCATGAGCCACACGACAGACATGGAGGTCCTCAGCTTCCCTTTATTTGTAAATGTGAACCAATGGGGAGCCCAGAAGGCCACTGGGACCCATCAGACCTGACACCATGGCCCAAGTGTCTAGTGGCATTTGTAAGTAAGGGTCATTCGGCATGCTATTCATGTGTGAAGTGTGAAACAAATAAAAAAAGACCCTTTAAACCTTGCGTTCCCCCCCTTGATTTCCTTGATAGGCCTGCACACGTGTGGCTTGAATTGTTGGACCTCGTCCTTATTACAGTCGGACATTTCCAGTGTTGTCTTATTCCGCCAGTCGGCTCCTTCCATGTTCAGATGTCTCTGTGACTCGGCTCTTCTGCTTGAGGCCATCCAGCGGTGACACGGGTGTCCATCACGGGGGCTGGCATCCCCCTCCCTGATGAAGTGGATTTCCCTGAGAAGACATTTACACGTCAGCAGCTTTCAACACAAGTCTTAGCTGCTTACAGAATGCAGTGCTCACTTCAAATGAATTCTGAAAGGCCAATCAGCCCGTCAGTGGCTCATTTGTTGTCTCTTTTTCTTGTAAAGACCACCCCAAAGACCACCTATAAACCGTATGTCACCTGTCTCTGGGCCTCATTTCACTTTAGGCCCTCGTAGGCCTAAGGCCTGATCAGGGCACACATTTAGACATTCTCAGTCCCACTAAATGCAACCCTAGACAGCTGGCCAGTCCATCACAGGGTGCCCACTGACAGCTGGCTGGCCAGACCACCCAATGGGCACATCCGGAGGTGTAAGTAGACTCTGATGAGCCCTAGTGAGCCCTATGGGAAGGCTGCGCTGACATTCTTCTTTATACTTACAGCTGACGAGCACCAGGATGACCACCACAGTCAGGACGGTGAAGACGGCGATGACGGCACACATGGTGAAGAGGTGAAGGTCCCTCATCTGCAGGGGTGTGGGTGACGCTGACGACGCCATCTTGTCACTGCTTAGAGAGGCTAAAAGGAAACAAAAGAATAAAACAAATGACAAGAGAAGAATAAGAAGAGCATTAAAGAAGAGAAATCTGAGCAGCAACCTCTGCTGGACTTCAGCTACTGTGGTGGTCTCTGTAAGGAGCTCATTTATTTTATATGGTGCCTTCCATCTGAGGCTGTCATGACATTTATTTACTTATTTGTTTATTTGTTTGTTTGTTTGTTTAGTTATAACTCGTGTTACACACTTGCTGCTGGGGTTTACCCAGAGCTCCATTGCCACCTTATATTTTATATTAACAGCCTTTTATTTTCTTTCTTTTGTATTGTTTTGCCTTTTACTTGTGTCTTAGTTCTTTTCCTTTGTTCCTTTTTGGTCTCTTCTGTTTGTTCTTTTAGTTATTTTCCTTGTTGAACCTAATGGGGTAGGCCTGCCTGAGACCCCCGGCCAGTGCTGAGCCAAATTAGCTCGGCTTTTATCGTTCAGCTTCTCTTTGTAGATGAGAGGACGGAGAAGACCCTCAGAGAAAAGCCACTCGGCAGATCATTTCTCTTGGCCACTTGTCAGAAGGGGAAGGGACACCAGAACAATCTGGACGAGAAGAGGCCAGTCAGCCCACCAGGGCTCACCAGTCCTGTCTACTTCTCCTTCTCTTTCTGGCTGCTCCTGTTTGGGATCACCAGAGCGGATCATCTTCTTCGTCTTCTTTCTGTCCTCGTCATCTTGCTCTGTCACACCTGTCACCTGCATGTCCTCTCTCACCACATCCATGAACCTTCACCTAGGCCTTGCTCTTCTCCTGTTGCCTGGCAGCTCTATCTTTAGCATCCTTTTCCCAGTATACCCAACATCTCTCCTCTCCACATGCCCAAACCAATGCCATCTCACCTCTCTGACTTTGTCTCCCAATTGTCCCACCTGAGCTGACCCTCTAATGTCCTCATTTCTAATCCTGTCCATCCTCGTCACACCCAATGCCAATCTTACCATCTTTAACTCTGCCACTCCAGCTCTGTCTCCTGTGCCACCGTCTCCTGCCCATATAACATAGCTGGTCTCACTACCGTCCTGTAGACCTTCCCTGTCACTCTTGCTGATACCCGTCTGTCACCAATCACTCCTGACACTCTTCTCCATCCACTCCACCCTGCCTGCACTCTCTTCTTCACTTCTCTTCTTCACTCCCCATTACTCTGTACTGTTGATCCCAAGTATTTAAACTCCTCCACCTTCACCATCTCTACTCCCCTCATCCTCACCATTCCACTGATCTCCCTCTCATTCACACACATGTATTCTGTCTTGGTGGTCCTACTGACCTTCATTCCTCTCCTCTCGTTTCTCCACCTCTCCAGGGTCTCCTCAGCCTGCAGATCACAATGTCATCAGCAAACATCACAGTCCACGGGGACTCCTGTCTAATCTCGTCTATCAGCCTGTCCATCACCATTGGAGATAAGAAAGGGCTCAGAGCCGATCCCTGATGTAATCCCACCTCCGTCCCTCCCACCGCACTCCTCACCACGGTCACACTTCATATCCTGTGCCACTCTTACGTACTTCTCTGCCACTCCCGACTTCCTCATCCAATACCACAGCTCCTCTCAGTCACCCTGTCATCTGCTTTCTCAGGTCCACAAAGACGCAATGCGACTCCTTCTGTCCTTCTCTCTACTTCTCCGTCAACATCCTCAGAGCAAACATCTCATCTGTGGTGCTCTTTCTTGGCATGAAACCATCCTGCTGCTCACTGATCATCACCTCACCTAAAAGCAAACTGAGGAAGGCAGCATCATGTAATGGACAAAGGGCCATGTGGCAAAGACAAAGAGAAGGTCCTCCACTTGAAATCGGAGCAACGACAGCAACGGCTCCACCAAACAGCAGACGTCGTCCTTGAAGCCTTGGTGTCGTAAAAGTGTTGGTCTGTGCCAAGTTGAAGTAGAAATCTAAACAGCCGGTAAACCTCCAGCCTCTCCGTGTGTGTTAGATGCCTACCCGTCTCCTCTGACTGACGCCACGTCTTCTATGATCGTGTACACTCAGTGGCCACTTTATTAGGTACACCCTGCTCGTACCCATTAGCCTTCTCAACTGTCGTATTTCTTCATGGCGCACATTCAACAAGGTGCTGCAAACATTCCTCATGGATTTTGGTCCACGTTGACGTGATAGCATCACACAGTTGCTGCTGATTTGTTGGCTGCACATCCAGGATGCGACTCTCCTGTTCCACCACACCCCACGTGAATTTTACCAGTCCAGTTTTAGTGAGCCCATGTGAATTGTAACCTCAGTCACCTGTTCTGAGTTGACAGGAGTGGCACCCAGGGTGGTCTCCTGCTGCTGTAGCCCCCGATCTGCTTCAAGGTTTGACGTGTGGCGTGCTCAGAGCTGATCTTCTGCACACCTTGCTTGTAACGAGTGCTGATTTGAGTTCCTGCTGCCTTTCTATCAGATTGAACCAGTCTGGCCATTCTCCTCTGACCGTTGGCATCAACAAGGCATTTTCGTCCAGACCTCTGCCACTCACTGAAATTTTCCCCTTTCTCTGTCAACCCCTAGAGATGGTTGGGCATAAAATTCCCAGGAAATCAGCAGTTTGTGAAATCCTCACAGCAGCCCAACTGGCACCAACAGCCATGCCACGTCACTTCAGTCCCCTTTGTTTCCCATTCTGATGTTCGGTTTGAACTTCAGCTGGTGGTCTTGATGATGTCTACAGGCTGAAATGCTGAAATGATTAGAGATTTGAGTTAACAATCAGGTGTACCTAATAAAGTGGCCAGTGTGTTTATATGCACTTATCACATTTCTACAATCTTTGTGCTTATCGATAAATTGTATTATTCAGTTACCTTGATATGAGTCTAATGGCCCCGGACCACCTCGCACAAGAGAGAGAGCGGGGGTCTCACCGCATGAGCCCATTAACTCCCAGCAGCACAAGCAGAACTGGCCATCAATGAACTGAGTGGTCAATTCGCTCCTCTGCCTGCAGCCCTCAGGACTTGTCTGCTGTTTCTACAAACTACGAAGTTCATGAAGAAGTAAAAACTGCACCTGAGTGTCTGATTGGGGGACACAACTGGATGAAGACCCCTGGCCTGCAAATCATCACTGAGGGAGCAGAGGTGTGAAACGAGAACAAAGATCTCTGAGTGGCACCGGTCATGGTGGTCAGTCTGGAGCTAAAATGATGCTTCACCTCAACCCGGGGGTCTTCAGCCCACCTGGACTGTCCACGGCCACCAGCTGTTTGAGGAGCTACGAAAACGAAGATACCCTGAGCTGTAAAAACTTGGGCGGGGGGTTTCTCCATGGGTCCCTGTGAGTTCTGATTTGTTGACCATCAGCATTAAAATGTATATTTTATTGTGCTTTATTTTGTTATTTATTTTTGATGAGGACTGGAAAAGCTCTTAGCATAACCCTAGGACTACACAGAAAAACCCAAAGAACGCTAGCACCCCCTGCTGGGCACAACCTCTCATATGACTCTGAGCCACTCAGTAAAGATCAGATGTCAACTAATAAGAAAAACAGACATTTAGAGATGGAGAAGAAATGAAAAGTCAAACCTCCTGTCACCGTGAGGCGTATGGAGTTCCTCTCTCGTCATTAAACGGTCCTAAGATCTCAATGCGGCAGCAGTACGGCCCACTGTCTTCCATCGTGACGTTGACCACAGTGAGTGACAGATCTCCTCGCTGGATGTCACCAGTCAGCTGGTATTTTCTGAAATTCTGAGCACTTGGTCATCCCACTTATAAATCTCATTGGATCCACACTGACCAGTGAGTGGACATTCACCGCATCCCCAGCAAGAGGAATTAACCCCAAATCTGAAGGACAAGTACCGGCAGGGCAGAGTGACATTGTGACCAGCTGTAGCAGTGACCGCCACCTCTGAAGATGAGAGGACTTCACCTGAAAGGAACGGAAACCAAATTAGAAATTAGAAGTTAGAGGGGCATCTGTGCTGGACAAGCTGAAGGTCCACAACATGACCATCAAGTGACAATAGAGAGGACTGGACAATAAGGGAACCTCAGAAATGTCCCCCTAACTGAGATTTGAAGCCAGTGTGAGGTGGAATAAACTGTATGTGAATGATGGTTAAAAATGGTGGCAGCTGCTTTATGTTTCCTTGAGAGGAACAGACAGTGACAAGGTGACCAGGACTGGGCTGCCTTCATAATGGACACCATAGTCAGCCTCAGAGTGGTCACTGCATGGGCTGTGGCACCTGCCAGGATTTTAGCATAAAAGTTATGGCAGCCCATGCCAAGATCCCCCTTTATGTGTGCAGACGTCTCTAACTTTCACACGGACTGACCTCACTAGTCACGTTTGTCCCCCCCAACTCTACACGCCTTTCACATTTCAGACAATCATCCAGAAATGGGCTGTCACTGCCTGGTAGGTCTCAGCTGGCATCAGTGATGCCCTGTGACTTCCTCACCATCTGACAGTCAGCTCCGTTCTTCATCTCCTCATCCATTTTACTTTACTCAGAGTATCAACTAAAATGGGAGCCAAAGATTTAAGAGACCATTCAAGACCTCAGCCTCAAACGTCTTCTGACTTCCATCCTAAATTTGGTGTTCAAACTGATGCTTTATGAAGAGCTCAGGACCATGAAGCCATTAGAGACCCCCATTTTAGTTATTATTATGAAGCCATAAGCTCAGAACACAAATCAGAGGGCCTGAAGTTGAATAACAACTAGGAGGGCTCATGAGCTACAAAGTTCAAGAAGAAGTAAAACCTGCACCTGGGTGTCTGATTGGGGGACACAACTGGAATGAAGACCCCTGGCCTGCAAAATATCACAGAGGGAGCAGAGGCGTGAAACGAGAACAAAGATCTCTGAGTGGCACCGGTCATGGTGGTCAGTCTGGAGCTAAACAGATGTGTCACCTCAACACTGGGGTCTTCAGCCCACCTGGACTGTCCACGGCCACCGGCTGTTTGAGGAGCTACGAAAACGAAGATACCCTGAGCTGTAAAAACTCTGAACTTGGGCGGGGGGGTTTCTCCATGGGTCCCTGTGAGTTCTGATTTGTTGACCATCAGCATTAAAATGTATATTTTTATTGTGCTTTATTTTGTTATTTATTTTTGATGAGGACTGGAAAAGCTCTTAGCATAACTAGGACTACACAGAAAAACCCAAAGGACGCTAGCACCCCCTGCTGGGCACAACCTCTCATATGACTCTGAGCCACTCAGTAAAGATCAGACGTCAACTGATAAGAAAAACAGACATTTAGAGATGGAGAAGAAATGAAAAGTCAAACCTTCAGTCACCGTGAGGCGTATGGAGTTCCTCTCGTCATTAAACGGTCCTAAGATCTCAATGAGGCAGCAGTACGGCCCACTGTCTTCCATCGTGACGTTGACCACAGTGAGTGACAGATCTCCTCGCTGGATGTCACCAGTCAGCTGGTATTTGTCTGACATTCTGTGAAGTCGGCCATCCCACTTATAAATCTCATTGGATCCACACTGACCAGTGAGTGGACATTCACCGCGTCCCCAGCAAAAGGAATGAACCCCAAATCTGAAGGACAAGGACCGGCAGGGCAGAGTGACATTGTGACCAGCTGTAGCAGTGACCGCCACCTCTGAAGATGAGAGGACTTCACCTGAAAGGAACGGAAACCAAATTAGAAATTAGAAGTTAGAGGGGCATCTGTGCTGGACAAGCTGAAGGTCCACAACATGACCATCAAGTAACAATAGAGAGGACTGGACAATAAGGGAACCTTAGAAATGTCCCCCTAACTGAGATTTGAAGCCAGTGTGAGGTGGAATAAACTGTATGTGAATGATGGTTAAAAATGGGGGCAGCTGCTTTATGTTTCCTTGAGAGGAACAGACAGTGACAAGGTGACCAGGACTGGGCTGCCTTCATAATGGACACCATTGTCAGCCTCAGAGTGGTCACTGCATGGGCTGTGGCACCTGCCAGGATTTTAGCATAAAAGTTATGGCAGCCCATGCCAGGATCCCCCTTTATGTGTGCAGACGTCTCTAACTTTCACACGGACTGACCTCACTAGTCACGTTTGTCCCCCCCAAGTCTACACGCCTTTCACATTTCAGACAATCATCCAGAAATGGGCTGTCACTGCCTGGTAGGTCTCAGCTGGCATCAGTGATGCCCTGTGACTTCCTCACCATCTGACAGTCAGCTCCGTTCTTCATCTCCTCATCCATTTTACTTTACTCAGAGTATCAACTAAAATGGGAGCCAAAGATTTAAGAGACCATTCAAGACCTCAGCCTCAAACGTCTTCTGACCTCCAACCTAATGCTTTATGATGAGAGCTCAGGACCGAGAAGTGGGCAGAGACCACCATTCTAACTATTATTATGGTGCCATAAGCTCAGAACACAAATCAGAGGGCCTGAAGTTGAATAACAACTAGGAGGGCTCATGAGCTACAAAGTTCAAGAAGAAGTAAAACCTGCACCTGGGTGTCTGACTGGGGGACGCAGCTGGAATGAAGACCCCTGGCCTGCAAAATATCACTGAGGGAGCAGAGGCGTGAAATGAGAACAAAGATCTCTGAGTGGCACCGGTGATGGTGGTCAGTCTGGAGCTAAACAGATGTGTCACCTCAACACTGGGGTCTTCAGCCCACCCAGACTGGCCATCACCGACCATGGAGATTGAAGCACTAAGTAAAGCGAGGGTCTCACCGACCAGCCACTGCCCGCCTATGAGTTTCCTAAACTGAAACAGGAATACCGCAAGTGCAGCATCAAACCGCTCTGTGGTGAAAGAGGACAAGTGACAAACACACGCACAGGACACACAGACGACTCACATGGCACACTAGCAGTGGTGCCCACCATCCAGCCAGGGGTTCAGTGGTGAGTGCAAGGCCAGCAAACCGTCAAAGAAAATAATTTTCTCCAAATGCAGATCTTATCTTTCTGTACTTCTTCAAAATTGGGGCACCAGGCTGTGGGCTGAGAGAGTGGATATGGCACACGTGGGCATCTTCAGAGGCATTTCGAAATTTAACATGGCCCACGTGTAAAAATCGAGATGCTACTCAGCCCCCCTCTAAGCACAGCGATGTCCTCCTCAGTGTAATGCCAAGGGACCCCCTGGCCTCAATGTGCAGAGCTAAACTGGGCACTACAGGCAGCCAAGGGTCCGGAGATCACTGCAGGGCCAATGGCGCTGGTACCACAAGCAGGAACAGACTGGCAGCACAAAGACAAATTCATAGACGTTAAAAGCACGCAGAATGGCATTGCACTTATGATAGAAACAAATGGGGAGAAAATCGCTTAAGAAGACACACGTGAGGTTTAAAGATTTCAGTAATAAGTTCAAAGATCGAGGGAAGCCTATGACTTATTTTATACAACATCTGATGGGGCCGTGCCCACTGGCCCTTAATGCTCTCAAATGCACCCAGTGCCCAGTGTAAGGTCCAAGAGCTCAGTCATCCAATGCAACGACTGGCTGAAGACCCTTCACGTCCCCTCACAGTGTTTCACTTTTCCCTGTTTTGTCCCAACAAATAAAAACCACGGAAGTCACCATGCTGCCAGTATACCACACACACACACACACACACACACAGATACTATGGAGATTCAGAGCTGGCACTTAACCTGAGATGCATGAAAGTTTCTAGCAACCTTTATTTAAAATTGCATCTTTCTGTAATAAAATTCATTTTAGAAACTCAGAGTTGTGTATCTTTGGGGTGAAAATGAAAGTTTCCTAACAACCGATATTTAATATAGCGCCTTTCTGTATCAAACGCTATTTGAGCACATTGTACCCATTTTTTTTCATATACTGGATGTCATTTTTGGAGCTCATACTCAAGCAGGTTAAGGGTCTGGATGGGATGCCAGTCCACTGCAGGGCACCGTCTCACACACACACACAAACACACACACACACACACACACATACTTGTAAAGTCTACATAATGAGGACACATGACTGGATCATGATTTGTGGGGACAGCACATTCTGAAGACTGCTAGGTCTAGCCTGTTAAATTACATATATTAAAGCTTTATTCTAGGTATGCTGAGCATTTTAAATTCCCTAAATAAAATTCATGGACAAATTGACTTTTTACCGACTTATGAGGACATGTTCAGGTATTTATGTAAAGCTAGGACAATGGAATACACGCACAATCACTCAGAATCGACCACTGTATGGGGACAACTTGCATATTGGGGACACTGATTTACATATGCATTTTGTCAGATATAAACACACTATAGTAAATAATTGTTCCTTTACAGATATGTGAGCATGCTTTTTGATTTCTTAGAAATGTAAATTAAACATGCAGTTTAAAATTATCCTTTAAATTATAGGTAAAAATTTGTTCCAAATATCTGAAACCATTTCCCATAATTATTTTATTTTTCCTTTTGAATCTGTGCAAGATTATAGTTCAATTTACTTCTGACATTTTCATACAGTATGTATTTGTTATCTTATATTTTCTCAAACTTATGGCCTGGTTAATTTTATATAATTATATGGCTATTTAAGTACTGCCCACCACTCATGCCAGTGAAGTTGAAATAAAACAAAAAATTCCTTTGTCTCAACAGTTCTGTGATTATGCACACATCCAATGTGTTTGTTTGTACTTACTGCAAATTCAAATTATTGAACATTTATTCCATAGTAACATTTTTAATTCCTAATTCAGTTTATTTTTGCTGCCTTTCCTAACTTTATCAACTCTGAATAAACAAGGTACAAAATAGGCTTAAAAGTTTTCTTTCACTTTTACCACATGTATAATATCGTAATGACCAAACAGCCAAGTGTTCAGTAGCTCTAATAGAAAATGAAACTGCAGTCATCATTTTAAACCATAACAAAGTTATTGAAAAACCAATCGAAACTGTGAATCTAGAGAATACTACAAAAACACACTGTAATTAACTATGGAAAGGTGGCTCTGTTTTTAATTTCAATATCACATTTAATACGATTTCAGCACTATAGCCTCCATACCAATTCTAGATGTCAATTTTAATCCCATATTCTGTTCTTTTATTTTTTGCTTCACTAACATAAAATGATACACCTTCAGCCCATCCCACCAGGGTGAATTTCACAATTGTTTAAATTTCAAGGTCAAGGTAAATAGAAGAAAAGAATAAAGGATAGCTGTCCATAATATAAAGCTCACGTAAGATAACAAAATGAAATTTGTGAAAAACCATCTTTTACACCAATCAGTTACAACATTCATTAATTAAACCCTTCTTATTTGCAATGGTGATGGACAGGTTGACAGACGAGATTAGACAGGAGTCCTCATGGACTATGATGTTTGCTGATGACATTGCGGTCTGTAGTGATAGTAGGGAGCAGGATGAGGAGAGGACCTGGAGAGGTGGAGATATGAGAGGAGAGGAATGAAGGTCAGCAGGACCACCAAGACAGAATACATGTGTGTGAATGAGAGGGAGGTCAGTGGAATGGTGAGGATGACGGAGTAGAGTTGGTGAAGGTGGATGAGTTTAAATACTTGGGATCAACAGTACAGAGTAATGGGGAGTGTGGAAGAGAGGTTAAGAAGAGAGTGAAGGCAGATTCTCTGTCCCAGTCATCTATCCATCCCAACGTAGCCCTTGTCAGAGTTTCTCAGATCCTTACGCTTGCCCTCTTTTGCTGTTTCTACCACATCACCTTCAAGAACTGACTGTTCATTTGCTGCCTAGTGTATCACATCCCTTGATAATTTCTCCCATCCCTTCACCTCTCAGTAGCTTTAATAGCTTTTGATTGGTGTATTTGTTGAACAAGCACGTGCTATTAAATGAAGATTAAAAATCAAGTCAGTACTGTAAACAACCACCACTTTCAATTCAGTCATAATATTCAGACAATTAATTTGAAACTAAAAATAATATAATGCACTTTTTTTTTTTACTGTTTTCAAAAAGATGATCACTCTCATTAATCTCATTGATTAAGCCACAAATTTGCACAAATAAATAAACCATGGCTCTGTCTGAAAAATCTCCCTATTTGAGAGATGTTTACTGAGGCCAAAAGAAACATTAGCACGATCATGTTATACTTGTGAAGCACTTCAATAGTGTGCGAATAAGAAATTAACTTAATTGTAGATTGCCAGATATTATTCAGTTCAACACCTGTTAGGTCTTTAGCAATTTTAAATGAAAATTTGAATACAATACTTGTTCTGAATGTAACATCTCCAATTCATTGACTATCATTAATCAACAAACAAACAAGCACAGCACAAGAGACACAAACCTGTCCATATTATTAATGTTTACACCTAGAATTTCTACTATGAATCAGCATTGAATTCTTTAAGAAATATTGCCCTCAGTGACGTCTGTTTTATGAATCTTAAACTCAAGTCCTCATCAAGAAGTTAATATAAAAGAAGCTTGAAGCTAACAAAACACAAAAATGCAGATGGCATTGTTGATCTTCTGGCATATAAAGGACCATTTTAAGCGTGGTCCATCAGGCCACATTGACACTTTGTGCAAATGTACAGCTATCTACTAAAACTTTTGACAGTTGATTTTCACAAAGCTCTGAAACAGGACATGGGAGAATATAAAAACAAAAGATGCATCTTATTGCATTCACAACCCCCCACAAGTTGAGTTCAACTGAAATAAAGATTCATTCAACAGATAAACTGTAGTTAAATATAAACTGTGAATTTTATGCCACACAGAATTCTCTAGTTTTACACACAAAAGCTAAATCTACCTTATAAACTCTCTTGCCCTTGCCAACAACTGGACACCAGCACTGAACAGTTCTGTCCAAGACATTATTGACATTAGCAGTGGAATGTGTATGTTAAACAAAATAAAAGTCTTGGAGAACGTTTTAAATTTTATTTTATTAAATAAATCAGTCTCACAAAAAACACTACATAAACATCTTAACATATAAACTGAGGAAGCATGTTGTAAAACATTGAGTAAATTTAATTTACATTATTTACATTATTTGAGAGTTAGAAGAAATGATACCACTGTAATAAGACTGGTACATCAGATCAGAGGCTTGTACTGTATGCGAGTCTAACCAACATGTTCACAGTGATTTTCTTTACAAATGACAGGTAATCTGTTCAATGAATAAAATGAAAATGTCATACTAATTTATTTATATCTATATTAATATATTAGCTTTATATTTTAACATATGAGACAGATGAACCAGCCAGGAGGCCTGTATGGATAAGTAGCCTGGGCGACTGGAATCCCTGCTGGGATAGATTGTATTCCCTTTACTAACTGGAAAGCCTTCATGGCTGAATGGTGCGCACATTCCGCCCAGGATGGTTGCTGCTTCACTTTCCGGTCAGGAGGACTTAAGGGAAGGATACAGGAGACTACCTCTCTGGGCTGTGTGCCCCTAGCACCAGGTGGTGACATCCATCTGTAGGGACTCCCACGTGTGCACTTGTAGGGCTGCCCAAGAATCGTAGTCCCGATTGGCAGCCCTGCTATGATTTTGGCAGCCGCCATGGAGAGCTACTCAGGAAGGACATACCTATTCTACAGACGGAACATCCTTACAGCAGTCAATATTATAGCAGAGATGCCCATCAGGTACTACAACTCCCAAGCAGTCCCATAGATGCACACATGGGATGGCCCTAAAGAGGATGTATCCACTTGGGACTTGGGGTAGCACACTGCATTGAGAGACAGACCCTCCACCCTTCCACTAAGTCCTACTGACCTGGAATGGAAGCAGAAACTACCCTGGCCAGGGTGTGCCTCCATCCACACCATCCATCCATGAAGGCCTCCTGCCCAGATAATGGAACATCATCTATCCCAGTAAAGATTCAAATTACTCCAGGCTGCTCAAACATACAAGCCTCACCAATCAGGTAGGAGACCCACACCCATCCTGGCTGGGATGCTAGCCCATCTGCAGCATCTGTTACTTTTTGTGTATATATATATATATATATATATATATATATATATATATATATATATATATATATATACACATATATATATATATATATATATACACATATATATATATATATATATATATATATATACACATATATATATATATATATATATAAATAAAATAAAACTTTTTATAAATTAACCTTTTTTTAATGAGAAAAATAAAAATGCACCTTCATCCTGGCTAAGGTTCACTGTTACTACTTGGCTTTGAAGAATAGCCTTCCATGCATACAGTATTCCATTGTGAAACATCTCTACATTGACAACTCCAGTGTACTAATTATGAAAAAGTAATTAAAACATTAATCCAAAGCATCTAATTAAACGTTCATTTATCAATGTAAGCAAAAAAGCAACTGATGAATATTAAAAATTACAATATTTACTGGCTTCTGTACACATTATATTTGAGTTACATCACCTCTTAGTAACAAATATTAAAACTGAGCACCCAGACTCAAGTTCACAATATTCTTTCAGCCAGAACATTGCTCACATTATACTAAATATGCAATAAACATACATAACTGAACCTAAAACAATGTCATCATAACAAAGCCAAATCTAAGTGTAAAACAGCACGATGACCTTGAAGCTAATTTGTTTTGGAATTACCTCCCATTTCAGATATTTGACACTTGCTTGATCCAGAAATATTTAGATTTCACTATTTCAAGACATCTTAGCTTCAGCTGTAATTGCTCAAATATATTTGTAATTGATCTGAATTAATGAGTACTGCAATATTTGTAAACGTGTGATCAAATTGTATGTTATGAAGAAGCAATTTAATTTAAAATTAATGTGTACGGAATCAGTAAATATTGCAGGTTTTCTGTATTATAAGTTTGCAGTATGAAATAATTACTCTGATTCACTACTGGTAATTCTTTTAAATCAGTAACCCAACACCAGTGCTTTCTACCCTGAGTAAAGCTACCAAGGCCCAAGTCTCCTGGTGGCACCACACAAGTTAGAGTCACTGTCCTTGATTGAAATAGCCTGTAAATAACCGTGTGTATATCTTTATGTAAGTGCATATAAACGTATGAAATACAAATTATTAAAGAGCAAACAAGTAACTGGCTTTGTGGAACTGTTGCTTTCAAATACCATGAAAAGACCTAATGTAAACTGATTAAATTATTTCCCATAACTAAACTTTAAATGAACAGCATTGATAATGGAAACACTTGTTTTAAACCTTTCTCTTCAGTGAGGTAATTCGGTTTTTTATATAGAATTTCACACCCAGCCAATCTCTATTTTTGAGAGCTTGTGGTTCATTTTGGATGCAGGCCTCACACTCTCTCTTTCCTGGCACTTTACATATATTTATAAATTTGGCCAAATGTTTTCCACTGCTCTTCTTTCTTCTTCTTTCCACATTGTCCTCTTCACTCGTTTACGACCTAAAAATTGCACCACAAAATTCCAATTAGCAGAACATAAACTTCTGTATAGCTTAGTTAAAAAAATAATCTTTATTGTAGCACTGATGTGTACTCACCTTGGCAAACACTGTTAACTTTTGTTTCCTGAACTTCGCCATGTGCTCGTTTCATCTGCTTTACTTGCATTTCTAAACACAACATAACCAATTATGTTACAAAATTTCAAGAATTATTTAACCTAATCAATTAAACAAAATTTTGTCAAATTATTTTAGAAATAGTTAGAAAGCCATAAACTTTAACACCAATGGATTTACAAAGTAAGGTAAAATGTACAACAGCTTACCTGCATCACCTTCATGATCACTCAATTCTTCCTCACTTTCTGATGTTTCATTTTCAATCACTACTTTTTCTACAGTAAAAAAAGATCTTTTAATAAAAGTCAAAGAAAAAATAGGAGCTACTTTTAAATACATCACTATACACGATAGTCAAATACAAAACTGAACTTTGAATACTAAGAAGGAAAGTAAATGCTTACAAAAATAAAACTGGCTCAGGAATTCTGGTAGAGATGTCTACTAGTTAGGAATGTAATTATGAACATATTCATGTTTGAATAGTTTGGTATTTCTATCTATCTATCTAAATATTGTTCACTTCAAGTGGACCAGGGCCATTAGATTAGGTTAATTTCAGAGTATGTCTGTCTTTATTGAAAAAGTGGGTTTCTACAGTACACTAAATTATCAGCATGTGAGGCATACTTCAAAATCATACATTTTGGAACATTTTGTATACCCAAAGTGGAGGTGGAAAGGAGGAGGTGCCCTTGTCATGTCAAACATGACACATCTGCCAAAATTCATAACTATTTTACATTTACAGCTGTTGTCTTTGCTATGCAGTATGCCAAGTTTGGCTATGCATATGTATACACTAAGGCAGATAGAGAGAAAGAAAATGGTCATTACCAGTTGGATCAATGGTGATATCCTCCAGATTTTTCCTTTAAACTCTCCAAGGCGCCCAGTTTCAAGAGCTAAGAGAATTTTGCTGATCTTAGCCAACTGCAAAGTGCCTTCTGGGAGACGATAGTATTGCCTGTGTACTCTAATGTCATGCCCAAGGAAATCAGCCAGTTGATCCAATTCTGTATCGTTCAAGTTAAGAACTTTTGACAGAGTTGCCACGTGTTTTCGGAGTTTGGTTGATGAAAGTGTTTTAGGACTTTTTGCTCCACATTCTTTGGCAAAAAGTCGAATACAATCAGATCCACGAAAATGAGATAGAGCCGAAGGTCTTGCAAACATATAGTTGTTGTCACATGGCACACCACATACTTCTCTTTTTTCTGCAAGCAACTTCATTGCTCTGTGCATTGCTGGGGACAGCAGTATAGGAACCTTCCTTCCACGCTTGCCTTTAATTTCAATTCTGATAAAGTGATGGCAAAGCTTTTGCTCTAGTTCTGAAAGAGCAAGAGCAACATCTCCATGCAAATCTGATACATCTCTTAACAAAAAGGTATTTAGAAGCATTCTGGAAACTTCTCCTTCTCTTCTGCGATTAAACAAAATAATTTGTGTTAAAGTGACTTTTGCAAGGTTTGCCCAGTTTCTTGCAGAGGCCTCAGCTAGAAGATTTTTGTAATTTTCTTCTTGTTTGTCATCAAGATACAAATGCATTTTTTTCACATCTTCGGTAAAAGGCAAAAGCTGAGGTGCATTCCACTTTGACTCTCTCAAACATCTTAGGGCTACAGATGAAATTAGCTCATTCCACTGGGTTTCATAAATTTTTGGAAGCTTTGAGCTTTTTTTCCATCATTTCATTTCCTTCTACCATTGCCTGGGCTTCCACTATATTGGCTATTTTCTGAAGGCTGTGGCCAAGCTTCAGTGCTAATGAAGGAGTTTTCATTGTGCCACTCTCCTGGTTGTACCCAGCAACACATTTCACTGCTGTTACTACATGTGGAAAGTTACATGGAATTATGAAGTCTCTCATATTTTGCAATGGTGTTATTTGTCTTGCACATAACAACAAACGACCAAGCTCTCTAAGCTTCTGACGAATGTATTCATGTTTAGATATGTCTGAACCGAGCCTGTTAAAGAGATGTCGTGCTATTTGTAAAATGCAGGGATCCTTCTTGACTACAAGTGAAATGTTGTCTTGTATCATTTCACTCATTAGCTTCCAAAGGCCACTGTCAACACCAGGAGGCACAGGTTCAGCAAATGCACACAAAGACTGGACCCTATTTTTTCCAGGTTTTGGTTGGTCATGTTTTCTAAGCTTGCAATGTTTCATGTGTCGCCAAAGATTGTTTCTTAAATAAAACCCTGACAATTTAAACAATGCATAAAATCGTTAGATGGCAAACAATTTCTAGGTTGTCTTCGAGGTACGAGCATTCCTTTCCCCATTTTAAAACTTCCACATTGTGAGCAAAATTGCCTCTGTTTGAAGAAGATCTATTTGAAGTCTTCTTTCTTTTGATTTTCTTGGAAACTGGAGAGCTTTAGCAACTTCAGTCTCATTGCGATGAATTTGTTCAATATGCCTGGCAATTTTGCATAGGACTTACCACAGAAAAGGCAAAATGTTTTTGTCATATACTCTTCCTTCCACGGTTTTACAGAAACTGCCTTTACAGATACTGGATCATATTCTTTAATTTCAGAGTCTGAAACACTGGAATCAGGTACAGTTCTATCACACGTGGAACATGACGCAGAGGATTTCTCATCTTTATCTATTTTGTCATTCATGTGTGCTGATAAGCAGTCACTACTGCAGTCTGGACTACTCTCTTCTGATGACTTAGGAATGTAGTCATCATCGCTGTGGTTCATACTGGAATCTGATGACTCAGAACAGTTTTGAAGCATCTCCTCGCTCACCTATTAAAAACATAAGAAAGCCATCTAGAAACAAATCCCTATACTGCATACTGATTAACAGGTGTTGAAAACTACATTATTTGATTAATGATTGCTTTGTTTTATATTTATTATTAATAATGTATATACATGAGCAATTGCTTAATATTTCAAAACCCACTATCAAATACTCACTGTTATTTTTATAGTGAAAATATTGAATTATAAAGTTTATGCCATTGAGGTATAACTTACAATAACACTGTCAGAGCGCTTAAGTTTTGGCACAGTACAGTCAAGCTCTCTTTTCTAAAGAAACTGGTTCAGTGTCAGATCCACTGTTGTCTTCAGTCTGTAAAAATATAATTGGGTGTCATATTCGTTTGACACACATTACGATGTGTTAGTATTATTACTGTTGTTATTAGCAATAGTAGCAATATTCCTACTATTGCTATCATTGTTGCTTTTTACTTTTACACTTTGCAAAGGCCAGTTACAATCAAATACTTTCTGCTCAAATAAGTGTTAAGTGTCGTTATAGGCAATTACAGGGATAACAGAATACCAGATTTTACATTATGCTGTACATAATGTAAATTAAATGAGATTATGCTTAATACATTTTTCAGGCCAAATCTTGAATATTGAATATGGAGACAAGACAACAGTTCATTAGGTCTTAAGAATAAGTGCAACACATACAGGAGAGTCAACTTTTCTTCATTAACTATAATTATTAGAACTAGCATTTATAGCAGTTGATTTTTATTATGGCGACCTAAATGAATTTGAGTGAGGTAGAAGTACTGAAGCACCACCAACAATCCTAGTGAGAACTTGCATATACTTCAGTTCACATTCACTGTGGGGACATAGAGTAAGGGGTGAGCAGGAGTTAATCTATCTTTTATGTAGCTATACTTGTGGGGTCTGACACATATTTCAGGTCACAAACACTGTGTGGACCTAAACTAAGTGGGTGGACAGTGGCACAAGAAACCCCATCATCACTAACTAACCTAGTGGGGACTCACACACATTTCAAGTCACAACCATTGTGTGGACCTAAAGCAAGTGGGGGATGGTAGCACAAGTAACCCCATCTTCAATAACTGCCCTTATGGGGACTTTCACACATTCCAGGTCATTTTCATTAAGGGGACCTCAGTGAAGTGAAAAGATATTTTAGGATTTAAAACACAAGACGCTGTCCTTGTGGGAACTCACACACATTTCATGTCACAAACACTGTGTGGACCTAAACTAAGTGGGTAGACAGTGGCACAAGAAACCCCATCATCACTAAGTAACCTAGTGGGGACTCACACACATTTCAAATCACGACCATTGTGTGGACCTAAAGCAAGTGGGGGATGGTAGCACAAGTAACCCCATCTTCAATAACTGCCCTTATGGGGACTCTCACACATTCCAGGTCATTTTCATTAAGGGGACCTCAGTGAAGTAAAAAGATATTTTAGGATTTAAAACACAAGACGCTGTCCTTGTGGGAACTCACACACATTTCATGTCACAAACACTGTGTGGACCTAAACTAAGTGGGTAGACAGTGGCACAAGAAACCCCATCATCACTAAGTAACCTAGTGGGGACTCACACACATTTCAAGTCACAACAATTGTGTAGACCTAAAGCAAGTGGGGGATGGTAGCACAAGTAACCCCATCTTCACTAACTGCCCTTATGGGGACTCTCACACATACTTCAGGTCATTTTCATTAGGGGGACCTCAGTGAAGTAGGGTGGGCAGTAAGAAATGCATAACAATGACACAGTTCCTGTGAGGATTCAGATATATTTCAGATCACTCTCATCATGTGAACATAAAGCAAGTGAGGAATGTAGTTAACTGATCTTATGTGTAATGACTATATAATTTTTAAACAAAACAGCTTTGTGAAATAAACTGTAGCAGATTAAAATTTAAAAGCAAAATAAGACATCTTGCCATTAAAAGATATATACTGTGTATTTCTAGTTATATTTGCAAATTAAGTAAAAAAAAACTGTACCTGCTCATTAGTAATAACTGCTTCTTTCTCTTGAGGTTCAGAAGTCTTTTCAGCTAAGCTATGACTGAGGGTCTTCTCTCTTCCATCAGGGTTCTGAGAAGGCAAAAATAATTAAATGATTAGTGAAAAAAATGGATAATATATAACATTTTACCATTAAGTGATGTAAAGTATTTGTCTAATAATAAACGTTTAAGGCTATAAAGAATTGTACCTGTTCATCAATAGCAAGAGTGCCTTTTACTTGTGCCAGTGTAGGCTGTTGAGCCAAGATCTGGCTTTGGGCAACATCCCTTTCCCCAGTGCCCTAAAAACAGAATATTGATCAAATGCATAATAAAGGCAGGTATGCTGTTATCACTTTCCAGTCTTACATGCAATAATAATACTTCTAATACTAAAATGAACTTACTGGTTTCCCACTTGATGAAAGATGTTAAAACCTTTGTTGGATTTTTAAAATATATTTTGTCATAAATACTGTATGAATGCCCAAAGTAAACCTTTGATAGGACTTGACCGTTCCTTATAATACCTAATTCTCATTCAAAGATACTGTGATTCAAAATTGCACTCTGAATCAGCAGTAGTCACATTTCTATATGCACTATATGGTATGTACATGAAATGTTATTTCATATGGGTTAATTTATATTTTACATAATCCAAAAAGTAGCCTATTACAATGAATATGTTTAACTTCAAAAAAGCCTAAATTGTTCATATAAAAATTAAGTAACTTTTCAGTTACTTGAATAGTTTCTGGGTTTCTAGGTCTTGTAGATGGTTGTACATTTTGCATGATTTACATGATATCACAAAACGATAGCCATACTTTTTCTTCCTCTTTAAACAACATTTATTCTTTTGGTGTGTGCACTTAATTTTTCTCTCTGTCACATGTTTCATTCAGAATTGTTTATGTGCTACAAAAGTTGGAAACAAGTTTCACTAAGTCATACACTGTGTATGTTTTCTGAAAATTTATAGTGCAAATATCAAAATTATGCTAATGAATACTAATATGTTCTTGTTTAGGAAAATCTTTACAATGAGTCTGCAATTAACGATTTTACCATATATTTATTCTTTCCTCTCTTAGTTTCCTATAATTAAGTGTACACCATCCATTTTCATACCTTTAATTGAAATTGTGGCACTATATTTGTGTTTCTTAAATTTATTATCATATAAAAATATATTTCCACTTCCAATCACACAGCTTTATTATCTAAAAATAGTGCAATAAAGTATATAGACTCAGGCAATGTAACAAATTGCAATGCATGTATACTGTGTACTATTGGTACTTCTTTAATAATATCTTAATTCAGTTTTTCCCAAACTCGGCCCTGGGGACCCCCTGTGACTGCAGGTTTTGTTCCAACCACACTCCTAATAAGTGATAACACTGAGCTCATTTAATTAGCTGGTATTTTTTTTTTTATTCGACATTTGAAAAGCAAAGCAGCATGATTTTTACATTTAAAAATATTTCTGCTTTTATGATATATTTAAATGCTTAACTCTCTTTTGTTGATTTCATTATACTTTGCCCTTTATCTGTGCAGTTTTTCCTCCTTCGTTGTATCTTAATAATGACAATTTAAAATGAGCAGAGCAGACACCCAGGCAAACAACACGGAATAATCAAAGGCTGCAACTACTTTAAAGTCAGACCTACTAATTAGTATAATTATTAAATAGTGGATAAATAAAACAATTAGAACACCTGGAAAAGTAGAATGAAAATCACGATGAAAACACTGTTAAAAAGAAAAAATACATTATTCCTATATAACTGCTTGGTACATTTTAATATTTTTTTTTAGCAAACTTATTTTTCTAATTTCTGTATTGTTCCCTAAACACAGAACTTGGGAAATATCAGTTCACTTAATTAGTCCAGGAGTTTAATTAAAACAGAAGCTGCAGCCACGGGGTCCCCAGGACCGAGTTTGGGAAAACTGTCTTAATTTATTAAAATAAAATGCCTGTATAGATTAATAATGTAGATTTAGTTACCTTGTCATTTGTCTGTAATGGTGATGACACAATAGTGGCTTTTTCTTTTCCCTGCATACAAACACAAAATAATTACTTCACAGGTGACAACAACCTAAACTAATCCTAAATACATAAATAAAGACTACAGTTCTTACCTGTTTTCTCCAAGGCCATGGTCCATCTCCATAGCTGTATGTGATTTCTTCACCAGGAAGAATATCTCTTAAAGCAAACAGGCAGAGGTGTGGCATTCCATCTACTGCCAGTTTCTTGATTTTGCAGTTTGGACTTTTGTGGTTGTCATTTATCATTCTTCCAACAGAGCCATCATCTTTGGCTCCATCAATGCTGTAACAGCAGTGCAGTTTAAATACATACATAAAGATTACACACAGCCAATTTGCCTCATGTATTAGAATGAGTAGTGTTCCGTGGAAATAATCGTGTAGCACATCTGGGTCTGAGCCTGAGAGGGCAAGCTCCTCACTTACGTGGAAAGGACTACCTTGAGAAACTGACATAAAAGCAGCTCCGCGATCGCTATGTTGCAGACAGAGCACTTGAAGCACTTCAGACACGTTTCCAGGCTGCTACAGTCCATCTGCCCGAGTGTGCGGCCGCTACCGTGTCTCACAGGGCAGGTGGACAGTGGGCATATGAACTGCCTCTAAGGCAGAGAAGGGCGGACAGAGAGTCGAAGCAGGTGGCTGATTCCATTAAATAAAGTGCTTACTAACTGCGGTGTCTGAGAACGCGGATCTCGGAGCTGCTTCTCCAGGAGTCCCGCCACTTCAGACAGCATATCTGCATTACACGTACGCGATCAGGTCATTATTATACCGGTTTTTTTATGTTAAAGCAAATTTGTTGTATATATCATAAAGTATTTTATTAAGCATTTATTTTTTATTCGGAGACAGGGAAACCTGATTATACTGTCTGGTAGTATTACTTTTTTCTGCCGTTTACTTTCATTCTGACGTTTTGTTAACTATTGCAATATTAACTTCGGAACAGACCGTAGTACACTTTCACCATAAATTTGAAAAATAAATACAGCTCACCACCAGCTTTTCCTATTCCATTTAAAGTCGAAAAGAAAGACAGCAGCGGCAGGATGGTACACTCGCCTCCTCCTCTCGCTTTCAGCTCCGTTTATTAGTTGACCGCGGTACTCGGCCACAAAGTCACCCTTTTCCAATGCATCCACCGCAAAACTCCACGTCCTGCGAACGACCGAGTATGTGAAACGTACTTCGCTAATATAAATGCGATGTTAATAATTTAAGAAAATAAATTGGTTATAAACAACTTACCTTTCTCTGAACTGATACATTTAATTTCCAAACCGCATTTGTCCGAAGATGACCTCACATACCGAATAGCCTCGCTTTCCGGATTTATTCGTTGTCTTCTCATTTTCAACATATGTCTCTCTCTCTCTTTCTCTATGTATATATACACATATATGTACACATATACATGTAAACTCCCGAATATAAACACGCATAATTTGTGTTTTAAAATTAAATGCATAATAAAGCTGGCATATAAAAATAGTCAAGCAGGGTCTTCTTAAAAACCAACAAACACAACATACCCTGACAAACTTTTATTCAAACAAAGCTTTAAATAGATAAAAACGTCATCTTCATTGGCTAATAATAATAATAACAACGATTAACTACTTACTCTAGCATAACATTTATTAAAACACTGTTTACCTTTTTTAACAGTTTGTGATTTATCCTTTCGGGCTTTCAATCTTTCCTCCATATGCACGCACCTAATGGGAACATCCGGTGTTGCTGCCATGTGACCAAAAGTGTGCTTAACCCTGCAGTACTGCAAAGTGTCTGTAGGGGGTTTTAAAAACTGTGAGCATCCAGCCCCAAAACACACTGCAGTACCGCAAAGTGTCTGTAGGGGGTTTTACACACTGTGAGCATCCAGCGGCAAAACACACACACAAATTTTACTCATTGAAATATGAATTTTGGGGTCATGGTAGATTTTGATGGTACACACCTTAGGAAGCAATTTTGCATTAATTATAATGGGCAGAATTATGGGGACCTCATTTTTGGTCCCCACTTGGTCAGAGGTCCTCACTGTGTTGGTGTGCAGTCAGGCGTATGTCCCCATTCAGATAGCAATGCAAACACACACACACACACACACACACACTCACACACACTCATACTATTGTCTGAACACGGCAGGAGTTCATAACTGATGAACTAAATCATTAGATATGCCGTGACAGCTGGCTCCCCCTGGTGGTGTGGTGCCTAACTGCAGCAGTGCTCATGTTTGAAATGATGAAGGCTGTTTGGCTCTTCTTCACTGAAGAGGCGGCTGACAATTCCACCGGTGACAACACAAATGACCCAGAAACAAAGACATACCATCCCTGAAGGTGGGCAGCACACCAAGTCAGTCCACTAGCCAACGTGCCACCACGCAGTCAGAGGGGCTCAGAGGTTGTCACTTCAGATGCCACCACCGCCGTCTGGCGTTCCCTCATTTCAGTTTGCCGGCTTTGTGTGCTTCTGCAGGGTGACATTTGTGTTGCACTCACATGCTGTCCTTGTCACTTCAAGCAACATAATGTCAAACAGGAAGGCTTTCATCTCAGGAAGCCAATGTGTGCACCAGTCTTTGTGATGGCCTTCAATTCAGTTCTCACGCTGGATTTATACTCGACACTTAGGATTGCCCAACTAGATGCCCACTGCCTCCTGGATTAACCTTCTTCTTCTCATTTTCGTGGTGGAATCAACTTGCTGTGCCCCTGCCAATGCTTCTGACTAACACAATGATTCACGAGAGCTTCATTGTTCCTTCTGACTCGTGTGGAGTGGGCACCATAATGCTTGGCCCCTGTATGCCCCCTGCCTCTACGCAGAGTTCATTAGACACCTCCGATTTATGAGTCCCATCACCCTCTCAGTGCCAGTCAGTCCAGACACCCTCCCCGGTCACTAACCTGTCCAAAGAAGACACAAGAGTAGCCAAATCACCGAGGACGTCATCGTCACAGCTGGAGAGCCCATGAAATGAGCAGAAGTGGCGCGCAGCTCACTGACCTCAACAGAAGTGTGACTTTCACTGCTTCATGTGACTTCCTGAATTGTCAGATAAAAGCAACCCGACGTGAGCCGAGGCCGTGAAGAAGCAGGGTCTGAGGGTCCAGTGAGACTGTGTTGACCATACAGATGGTAAGTCAGTCAGCCATTTTGTCAGGTGAATTGTGACACGATCCCCGTCATCACCTCTCTCTCGGTCTCACTCTTTCAGTGGCCTCCACGTGCTTGACGATGGCGGGTCAGAAAGACCACCTGCTGCTTCTCCCTGCTGTTGAGATCTCCGCCCCCTACTCTGAGCTCCGCCTTCACGAGGCATTTGGATTGGTTTAGAAATTTCCAGCCGAGTGTCCCCTCCCACTTTGACGTCAAATCCACACCTGGGATCTGGTTTCTTATGTCTGCCTCGCCAGTCCCTCTCATGAAGCCCCCCAGCTAGTGGTCTAAGTGCAGAACTCAAACGCAGCCCCTCGTATGTGAGGACTGAGCAGTCGTGCGCCGGTTTAAGGCTCAGTCTGGGACTGGACGTTTGGCTGTACGTCGGTCACAAAGTGAAAAGGTCACTTCAGTTGTCAGGTGTGGCCTGCCAGTGCAGAGGGGCACAAACCGACCTTCACGTCACGGGGTCCACGTAACAAAGTATTTCTTACCCGCTGGGTTGCTGTTGTTGGCTCACAAGTGGGTCGCGGGGGGCTGCCTAAGCTAGTGTTACATAACTGCTGGGTTTCTGCCACTGGGCTGTGAGTTGCCACCATTGGTCCACGAGTGGGTTTTGGTGGGTCGCTTAAGTGATTGGCAGCACTCCGTCGTATGTGTCCCTGTTTGTATACAAACTCGTCTGACAAAGCGAGACCCCTGATCGTGCCACCAAGGGGGTGCTTTGCAGATGCTGCTAGTGGCTCATCAAGGAATTTAAAATGGCGACACTGAGGTGCAGGACCACACGCTGGTTACCCCCCGAATGCAGGTAACCAGCAGAACTGGAGCTCTAACTGGTTAACCCGCAGGAGACAAAGAGTACACATGAGAGCAGAATGGGGTCATCAGTGGAGTCCCTCGAGGGTCTGTCCTTGAACCCCCTGTACATTTTCTGATTTACATTAATGACATTGGCTCCGGTGTAGTCAGTAAACTTAACAAGTATGCAGATGGCACTAAAACTGGACAGATGGCAGACATGGAGTGGGCAGCAAAAGGAATTCAAGAAGACCACAGAAGGAACATCAATTATAAATACAAGATGGGAGACCCCGAGCTGCAGGAAGAGACCTCTGACAAGGATTTAGGGATTTATGTTTTCATTGACTAAGAAATGCAGCGAAGCAATTCAATAAAATGCCAGTTTAGATCATAAAAACTGTTGAATTGAAATGAAGGGACGTTATGCTGAAAATATATAATGCGCTGGTGAGACCACATCTGGAGTTCTGTGGGCAGTTCTGGTACCCGCAGTACAAGAAAGACATAACAGCACATGAAGCTGTGCAGAGGAGAGCAGCCAAGTGCATCATGGGACAGAAGGACACGTCCACTGTGACAGACTCGGAGGACTAAATCAGTTTAGTCTGAGCAGAGGAGACGGTGTGGTGACCTCGTTCAGGTGTCTAAAACCCACAAAGGCGTCGAGGAAGAAGATCAGCAGAATTCTGTCAGCTTGAAGGTGAATCAGACACTCGAGGACACCTGCTGGACATTAAGGGGAAGTGCAGTTAGAACTGAAGCCCAGGAGCTCATCTTTATACAAAGACTTGTGGGAATCGGAAACAAACTACTGAGACATGGAGGTGAAGCAGAAACCTTGAGGACCTTGAAGAAGAATCAGGAGGAGATGTTGGGACAGCTGAGCTTATGAGCAAAACAAACAGGTGACAAACGGACTGAATGGCCTCCTCTCATTCGTCACACTTCTATTGTTTCAGCTGTGTGTAGCAACTCTGATCAAAGCAAAACTTAAAGGGACCCCAATAGTCAGAAAACATCTGAGACCCAAATAATGATAAAAATAACAGAAGATGTACTACTGTGGCTGGATTAGGCAACTTCTAGAACGTTCTTAGCCCGTTATGACCCTCTGCTGTAAGTGTGAATCACCTCAACTCGATCAAACTGGCACACGACTGATGGGTCACAGATCACCAGCATTAAAAATCAATACTCAGTGACAATGGGCACAAGACAATAAGGAAGGTCTTCTCACACGGACGGAGGGAGGAATGTGAGGAACTTGAGGAGTAGGTGGCAATGAAGACTGGGGTGGTAAGTCCAGTGAAGCACCCAGTAAAGCACCCATTCATTAGAGCAGATGTACTTGATCTCCATAACTGGAAAGAATGCCAATGTACCCCATCGCTCCACATCTATCTATCTATCTATCTATCTATCTATCTATCTATCTATCTATCTATCTATCTATCTATCTATCTATCTATCTATCTATCTATCTATCTATCTATCTATCTATCTATCTATCTATCTATCTATCTATCTATTATTCTAGTGCCTATCTATCTATCTATCTATCTATCTATCTATCTATCTATCTATCTATCTATCTATCTATCTATCTATCTATTCTATAGTGCCTTTCACTTCTATCTATCTATCTATCTATCTATCTATCTATTATCTATAGTGCCTTTCACTTCTATCTATCTATCTATCTATCTATTATTATATAGTGCCTTTCACTTCTATCTATCTATCTATCTATCTATTATATAGTGCCTTTCACTTCTATCTATCTATCTATCTATCTATCTATCTATCTATCTATCATATAGTTCTTTCACTTCTATCTATCTATCTATCTATCTATCTATCTATCTATCTATCTATCTATCTATCTATTATATAGTGCCTTTCACTTCTATCTATCTATCTATCTATCTATCTATCTATCTATCTATCTATCTATCTATCTATCTATCTATCTATCTATCTATCTATCTATCTATGTTGATACGTAGATACGTTGACTCTGTTAGTAATTTTAATTCCGCGTTACCAGACCCTCCACGCACCCTGTGACACGACATGTGATACGATACGATATAAAACTGAATTATGGCTGCATGAGATTTCAATGTGATTGATGTTAAGCTGGAGTGTCGCTGGGGGGCTTTGCGCCAAGGGGAGGGCGAAGTGTGACGTCAGGAGTGGGGAGAGATGGGCGGGGCCTACGATCGAGTCGCGGTGCCTGGCACCAGGTGTTGGAGCGCACTTGGCCTCCGCTTGGCGAGCCGATGTGTTTGTTTATTGATTTATAAAGTTTCACTGCCATGTGGGCGGAGCCAGCTAGTTATGTAATAAAACAGTGAAGTCACTTTTAGTAACTCAAAGTCAAATTGTATCAAGGAGGCCAGCGCAAGGCCAGTCCTAATGGATGTTGGACGCTTTGGAGGGGCCTGTAGTGGTTTATGGGGGCCACACCTGCAGGGGATGCCACCTCGAGCTCAGGGTCTCTGAAGTGGTCTACGCTGCAGTGGACCTCACCCGGGTGTCCTCTACACATACACATTGAAATACCAAATCTGCATGATGAAGAACTGTGTGATTTTAATGAACCAGACTGGCCCACCAGGAGGTGAGTTGCTTCTGGCTGCCAGAAATGGCTTTTAGTACAATCAGGACTAGAGGAGGCCACCGTGCCCACCAAAGCTTGCCAATCCTGTCCACCGCCAAGTCAAGTGCTGAAGGCCCCTAAAGTCCTGCTGTCCCCCACACTTCCTCCAGGTGTCTGTGCTTCTCTTCCTAACGTTTGTGTTAAACCCGCCACAAGTCCCCGTGTTGTTGGTGACAAACTGCCTTCCTCACTTTGCACACTCGTCTCCTCTTCGTCTCTGTAAAGGCTCCGCTCTTGTCATTTTTCCCCGTCACTCGTCCCCTGCAGCCCTGAGCTTTTGAGTTCTATGCAAAGGCACCTAAAACTGAAAAGAAAAGAGAGGACGGAAGGAGAAGACGCTGCTTTGGTACCAAAAAAAAAGAAAATCCATCCATCCATCCATCATCCAACCCGCTACTGTATCCTAACTAGAGGGTCACGGGGGTCTGCTGGAGCCAATCCCAGCCAGCACAGGGCACAAGGCAGGAAACAAATCCCAGGCAGGGTGAAGAAAATACACCTGACATTAAAAAAGATAAAAATAGAAATGCTGATTGGTGCAAGTAGTCTGAAGAAGCAGAGAATTCTGCAGTTGACACCAGTGGCTGAGCACCCAGATAGTCAGCTTGCTATGTGAGCCAACAAGGGGTCCGGCCGCCCCAATGACAGGCCCAAGCGGTGCAGAGCGCATGCTGTTTTCAGGGGGGCTTCTCCCTGACGGCCCACAGCAGCACAATTCAGCACAGGCCTGTCTGCTCTGCTCTCTCTTCCTCTTCCTCTTCCTCCCGACTCCGGCTCTTTGAGTGAAGTGAGGTGTTGTACTCCAGGGGGCGCGTCTGCCGGATCTGCAACCACTTCAAAATGGTGGGCTCTACAGCTTCCCCCTGGTGCTCCCCACAGAACACAACAGGGCTGCCCTAAAACTCCAACTCCCATGAAGCCCTGTTGGAATCAGTGGAGCCATGGCAACCCGGGGGCTCTGGGGGAGGCAGCGTCCTGTGCACATCTGCTCCCCCTGGTCCTCCCAGTCAGGCAGGGGTCTCAGCCATCTGTCACAGCTGACATCCCCCCCAAGGTCCACAACACCAACACAGATGTGGGCAACAAGGCCTCTTCCTCAGACAGGTTGTGCCAAAGCCAAATGGGGGGCTTTTCTAATGAACATATGAGACCCTTCAGTCAGAGCCCACCGTCTTACCACTTCAGGCCTTTTAGAGCCGTTCAGTTGACGTCCACGTCACACTCATCGGCTCATTTGTTGCGTTTTTTGAAATTCACAAAAAGACAAACAAAGGGAACGTCAGGTGGTCCCGATGTAAAGACTTGATTTGATTTGTCATTTATTTTTACTTCACTCCCCGTCTGTGATTTCTTCTTATTTAGATGTGTGACATTCATGACGTGGGCCTGGTGGGGCGGTGAGGTCAGGTGTGGAGGGGGGCTTTTTACACCCGGGGTCCCATGGGGGTCTTATTGCAGCCCTGCTCTTGGTGTCCTTTCAGTCCATTCAGCAGTGACCCATCCCAAGTGACATCATACCAATAGAAGTGAATGTGACATGTTTAATAAAGACACAGAGTAGGTGGGCACCTTTGGAAATAAAGATCGGCCATAAATACAAAGACTACCAAGCCAAGTTCTGATGAAGGTGCGGGTCACCTCTTAAAACACGCCGAGTCACAGTGGTGTCATTAAATACGTCACTGAACGGGGGCTGTGACTCACCAGCCCATCTCAGTCCATCTGTAAAACGTTGAGGACCTCACGACCCTGAGCTCCGATTTATCTTTCAGTCACTCATTGATCCGATTTGCTTGGGATTATTATGTCTTTTTATGGGCCGGAGTGTTGCCAACATGAGCAGTTTCTGGGATATTAAGGCCCGCTTGCCACACTCACGGAGGGCACACTGATTTTTGGGAGACTTTGGATGTCTGGGGACACGTGACAACAGAAAATATCACAGCCCTGGCAGTGCCACCCACCGCTCTATTGTCAGGTTGGAGAGTCAGAGGTGCGCCGTACAGGTGGCCAGTGCCACTTTATTAGTCCTCTGGAGATGCCAGCTCCCGTTTCTCAGCTTCTGTCTCTGTCCCTGAATGACATTAAAGTGCACAGCGCCATCTCACAATTCATTTACACACCGGGCATCAGTGCCCACGCCCTTCATTATGGGACGGAGTCCATCTTGTCACTTCAGATAAACATGTCTGAGTTAACCTGGCAGTCCTGGGCTGGCAGAAGGCAGCAGTGTGTACCAAGCAGATGCCAGGCAGCCTCCGAGGAGCACAAAAAGGCAGCTGGCACAAGCTAAGAGACGCCAAGTCTGGGAATTCAGAAAGGTCCTAGCTGGTCACTTGAAGTGCTCGCCATTTTCATGCTTAAACAAAGAAGGAGATAACGTCACGATAAAAGAGTAGAGCGTCATCTCCAGCCTTGTGTCCCCAAGCCGCTGTCACCTCACTGGCTGTCATCTTCTCCACGGCCACTCTTCATGTTTGCCACTCCTTCTCTTCTAGAGGAAGCTCCTTTCCCTGTGTGGAGATTTTCAAATCATCATAACGTAACAGAGACAGTCTGCCCAGGGGGTCCACAAAGTGCTGAGACCCCTTCACTGTCTGCATTATAAGTTTAATTTGAAGTGCATCAGTTTAGAGTTTTTCCTATCAATCTACACTGGCACCCTGCCCAGAGGTTGTCCCTCCTTTTTGCCCTGTGCCTGCTGGGGTGGGCTCCAGCTTCCCCAAAACCCTCCTTAGGATAAAAGGTGGACAGAATTGTCACTCAATAAGCCATCAGGACACGGTGACGACATGTTGTCAGAGATGTTTGAAAATGTATTACACAATGAAAAGCTGAACGCTCTCCTTATTCAGACCCTTTGATGTGCCACTCCAAGTTG
The DNA here is from genome assembly GCF_016835505.1 of Polypterus senegalus. Lineage (NCBI taxonomy): Eukaryota > Metazoa > Chordata > Cladistia > Polypteriformes > Polypteridae > Polypterus > Polypterus senegalus. Next base: position 5,609,905 of record NC_053166.1, on the reverse strand, counting down.
TGCCCCCTGTCTGCTCAGATTCTCCTTGGGATGTTTCTAGAACTTGATTGGAGTCCACCGGTGGCACATTGAATTGATGGCACATCATTTAGATGGACACATTGGATTGGAGGTCTCACACTGTGGGTGTCTAAAGAACTCTCTGTAGACCACCACAGTCAGATTATGGTGGTGCACAGACCTGGGCAAGGGGGGCAAACCAGTGCTAAAGCTTTGTGTGTTCCCAATAATCGGGAGATGGGAGATGTCTGGAACCAGCAGGAGTCTTTCTCGACTTGGTTGTCTTCTCAAATTGATCAACCAGGCTGGAATGGCCTTTGGTCAAGGAGAGGATCGGGAAACCTGATGGTCACTCAAACAGAGCTGCAGAAGTCCTCTACTGGGATGGGAGAACCTGTTGATAGGATGGCCATCTCGGCAACGCTCCATCAGTCAGGTGTTTGTGGTAAAGTGGCCAGATGGCACTAAATGGCACAGGGCAGTTTCAAGGACTTCGAGAGTGTGAGGAGAAGAGAGTCTCTGGTCTGATGAGACACAAATTGAAGTTTCTGGGCAGAACACCAAGCTCTGTGTTTGGAAAACACCAGCAAGTGCTCGTCACCTGCCTAATGCCATCCTAAAGGTGATGTATGGAGGTGACAGCATCAGGCTATGGGGGTGCAAGGACTGGTCAGAGCTGAGGGAAGGATGAATGGAAGCAAATATTGAGAGGTCCTCAAGGCAAACAAGAGACCTCAGACTGAGGCAATGGCTCGCCAAGACAATGCTGGAGTGGCCTTGGGACACTTGTGTGACTGTCCTCGAGTGGCCCAGCCAACCCCACAGAACTTGTGTGAAGAGACCTGAAGCTGGCAGTGCCAACCAATCTAACAAAGCTGCAGAGGAGCCTCCAGGAAGGATGGGATGAAAGGGCCAAAGCGAGGTGTGCCAAACCCGTGGAGACTTCAATAGGGAGACTTGAAACTGGACCTGCACAAAGAGCTGAAGGAAGTGCCCGAGTGCAGAGTCAAGTTCTTATCAGTTTTTATACATTTGCACACCTTTCCGGTCACATGTTGTCACTTTGTCCTTATGGGTTATTGAGTGACGACTGATGGGCAGAAGTGGCAGATGTGACCATTTAACACAAAATCTTCAACACAATGAAGTGTGCAGAAAGTGGGAGGGGGCTCGACAGTTAGTCTGAAGAAATGGCGACAGAGGGGGGCACTGAGCTGGGGTCTAACAGTCCACACGTGCGGACCGAGTTTAAAGGGGGCTTAGGTTTGTCACAATACCAATCGATACTCGCAAGTGAGAAGGCATGAAGTGGAAGGTAACTCAGGACAAAATGTGGCGAGAGCCACTCACCTGGGCCTGTAGGAGGGGCACAGATTAGGTGGACCCCAGTGTCACGCACGTGTGCATGGGAGGCGGCTAAAGGGCACACAAAGGGCTCATTCCCTGCCAGACCAGGCGGTGGCAGAGTGCACTGATCCTTTCTTTTCTTCATTGGCAGACTAAGCACGGGACATTTCGCCCGGACTTGAAAACATCACTTCCTGTTCCTGCCCTGATGACATCACTTCCTGCCCCTGCCCCAATGACATCACGTCCTGTCCCTGCCCCGTTGACATCACTTCCTGTTCCTGCCCTGATGACATCACTTCCTGTTCCTGTCCTGATGACATCACTTCCTGTCCCTGCCCCGATGACATCGTCATCACTTCCTGTCCCTGCCCCGATGACATCACGCCCTGTTCCTGCCCCATTGACATCACTTCCTGTCCCTGCCCCGTTGACATCACTTCCTGTTCCTCCCCTGATGACATCACTTTAAACCTGTCTGTATTGTTCTGTTAAGACTGGTAACAATTCTGACCCACAAACCTCCATCTGACAGCCTGTCTCAAGTATACGGGCGGCTGCCCCCAAGCCTTTCTCTGTGTTGTGAGGAATCGTTTCCCACCAGCTTGTTATAATTAACCCATTGATTAATCGATACCAGAGTGATTCATCAGTCACTTTACTCCGATGTGATCACCTTGTAAACCACTCGATACCCAGGGAGATGATGCCTGGCACGTTGGCACCCCAGTATACAGAGATAAGAGTCCTCAGGCCTTGCTGGCTCACATTTTGAGGGTGGTCTTGAACCCTGGTCATCCAACTCAATAATGGTGGTCAGATAACCGCACTGTCTGCTAATTCACACCAAATTACAGCATCAGCGGCCCTCCTCTGCAGCTTAGGTCGCCCATAGGACATAAGAACTTTGACAAACAAGAGGAGACCACTCAGGCCCGGATTAGGTGGGCTGTGCGTCTGCAGGGTTGGTTCCCATCTCCCTCTGTTCACATTTTGCTCGTCCCTCTTCCTGCACGACACGACATGACATGATACTTACATCGGACGAGCACCGAACCCACCAGCCCGGTCAGGACGGTGAAGACGGTGATGACGGCACACATGGTGTAGCGGCTCAGGTCCTCCTTCATCATCGGCGGGGTGTTTGAGGTCGACGGCGCTGCTGTGCTGAGGCTTTCCATCGAAATCTTATCAGTAGCAGCGGTTAAACGCAGACATGAAAAGACAGAAATGACGTCAATGAAAAGAAAAGTCCAACCAGGACACCATCAGACCGCTGACCAGACCTTACTGGGATGTGTCAGAGTGACAATACGACCTCAAGAAGGCGCCCAGCACTTTCTGACTGACTTACTGTCCTTCTCTACAGGCCACCGCCATTTCCTTTCTGCTGTTTTACTCCTCCATGCTGCCCCTCAGGGCCGGTGTGTTAAATTAAGCTGCCTAAGGCAAAGCACATTTTTACTGCCATTCATCCTCATTGTTGTCGTAGTGCGTGTTACGTTGTGCGGGCTTCACTGTTTGAAACTCATTTGGAATGATTTGTATTGTCTATTTACTGTCTATGAGACACGGTTTGTCACCACAGTAGCTGGACCTGTAATGTCACCCGGAACCTCTGCTATAAATATGGCCACGACGAGAGTCGAGATTGTCATTCAGTTGGGTACAAATAAGCAACGGTCACGGTGGCAGCAGGCCACGCAGGGCAGCTCACACTTCCCTGTCCCCAACTCCTCCTATGGAATTCCCAGAGATGTCCTCCAGCATGTCCTGGGTCTGCCACATGGTGCCCACCCTGTTAGATGTGCCAGGTGAGCTGCCCACAGGGCATCCTTACGACACGCCCTCAAGGCCCTCCTGAATCGCTGAGCTGCTCACCCTGTCATGGAGCGTCAGCCCACCCCCCAACCAGTGGAGACCCCTCATCTCTGCCGCTTGTACTCGCCGTCTTATTCTTTCAGTCACCACAGGTGAGGACACAGAGGGAGATCGACTGGTCAACTAAGAATTTTGTTTTTAGGCTTGGCTCCCGTGTCACCATCACAGACTGGCGCAGCACCCACAGAACAACTGCCACCTCTGCTTATCCACCACATGTTCCCTTTTTCTGTCATTCATGAAGAAGATCCCAAGATACTTGAATTCCTCCACTAAGGCCAGTTGTCCCTCCGCCACCTGCATAAGCACTCCACCCTGAACCAACACCTCAGACTTGGAGGGTCTCATCTTCATCCCAGCCGCTCCATACTCAGAAGTGAATCACTTGAGTACATAGCGAAGGTCACAGTCACAACATCACCTGCCCAAAGTGATGATGCCACCCCTGGCCACCCCACTCTCATGTCATTGGCTGCACCGTCATGTCTTGTCCAGGAATGGATGACCTTTTCTGGGAAATTGCAGTGGAAGGAACTCCTGATCCCATTAGACAGGTCTGGTGGGGCGACCTTCCTATCACTGTTTCCAAAGTCACTATGGTGGTCCGAGGACTCTGTGGTAGTAAGACTGCTGGGGCGGACACAGGCCTGGCACTATCATTAAGGCTAATTAGGCATTAATCGGTGGCGCAGATCATATCTGGGGAAACCAAGCTGCATGGGTTAGCTGCCAGACAGTCAGTTGGCACAGGGCACAAATTAACCAGCACTGGCACTACAGAAGTGGTCAACCCTAACAGCCTGGTAAAATGTTGGCATTTGGGGCATTCTGTTAAGGGGGGAAATTGGGTCACCTTAGGACCCACAGCATGACCAAACGTAGGAGAGGAGTGCATACCTCATGTTTAGTGCCCTTAAAGGCAGCCTGGCTCTTTGATTTTTTGATGTTGTGTTTTTATGAACTTGTTATATAATAATAATAATAATAATAATAATAATCAATACCTTGTGTTCGTGTTTAGTGAGTATTTTTGTCATTCTTAGCCAATGCCCATCTTGCTGGGCCTCATTTTATTTCTGCCCCTGAGCGCCCTCTGCTGGACACAGTCACCTGTTCCTTTAATCCTCATTGTTCTTGTCATTTGTGTCACGTCTGCCAGCCCCAAACACCACCCACTTGCCCACGACTGTTTAGACTTTGTGTGGCCGTACCTGTGGTCTGCTCTCTCTTCAGAGGGGGTCGCACTTCTTTTTCTTCTTCTTTCTTTTCCTCTCTGCTGATTTCCCACGGTGCTGGTGCTGCTGCGGCTGTTGGTGTGAAAATGGGCGCCTGGTGAAGTGTCACTCACTCACATCCACATTCCGTCTTTCTTGTGTGCACAAAACACGTTATTAACAAGCACTTTGAGAAAGAATTTAATGTTTCACTGATAGGCAGAGAAAGCTAAAGGCCTCCCCGAGTTTAATCTGCAGAAGCCATGGCGGATTGTCACCAACCCCTCTGACAGTCACAATTCAGCCCACTTTGGGAAGCAGGGGGCCGGTGAGTACAAGAAGACAGAATGGAGGAAGAGGAGGAGGATGAGAGATGGACAACTGGAAAGGGAATTAGAGAGAGAGACACCACTCATACCGCTCCTCAAATTCACAATCACAGGGAGATGGTACCCATCCTGGCAGCACTGGGCACAAGGCAGGAGGCAGCTCTGCAGGCATTGCCAGTTTATATAGCAACAGACTCAGTCACACCAGGCCAGTCAGCATAACAAGGTGCAAAAGGACATACAGTGGGTGTCCATAGCGGCAGAGCCTGGAGTGGCATTTGAACCCGGGTCTCTGCCACGAGGCATCAGCACTAACCACTCTGCTGCCAACAAAGCCACAAGGCAAAAAAAAAAAAATGAACAGGTGCAAGAAAAAAAAAGTCAGGGACTGAGCAACACCCTTTGGTCAGGTGGACCCATATGACCTCAGAGATCATTAGGGGACAATCAAGTGACCAGAGACTGAGTGCTCTGTGACCCATGACTGGCAGAGGGTGTGATGTGACAGCAAACTGTTAAACCTTCATTGATTTGGGGGTAGCACAGTAACTAGGGCTGTGGCCCCTCAGATGCTGTGCGGGTGGCACTGGCACACATTCTTCATTCTTTTTGCTTCACTAGCCAGTGCCCCTTATTTGATGTTGTGCCTTTCTGAGTTGACCCCCACCTTCCAAGGCACTTTAGAACTCCAGAACTCGAGAGCAGCTGATAACGAGCTGCTTGATGGCTTCAGAGGGTCTTTACTGTCACATGGACACGGTCCATGTCTTAATTAACACGCAGCACATCACGACCTTCCAATGCCATCAACAGTGAGGGGAACAACCGTCACTCCAATCATCTGGAGGACGGAGACGAAGGCAAAGAGAGAGATGTGAAAGGCGCTATATAAAAGGTACAGTAGAGCTCATCTGTAGGTTTAAAGGGTCTTTACGCTCCCGTGTACACAGTCCAGTCACGCCCTTACTGGCATGTGTCACCCGGCATGCATCACGTTGCCCCAATCAGTAGATCTACCTGACCACTATGACATCATGAAAGGTGCTATATAATGGATAGTGAGATATGAGAGACTCGAGATAGGTGGGTAGGGTCTGTAGATGTATAGGGTCATTGATGTCCTGTGTGCAGCGTCCAGTGACATTTCTACTGTCACATGCTAATCAACATGCCATGATCAGTGACCCCCAAATGCCTGTCAGTCAGAGCCCCTGCACCTTTCATTGCTGTTTATCATACCCACTTATTATATAGCGACTTTCATATCTCTCTGTAGTGGCAGGTGGTCTTTCAGGGAGAGGCATCAAGAAAAGTCAGAGGGAGGTGGGACAGAGGCTGAAGATCTGGAAGAGGAAGGTGGGGAGGATGAGAGGAAATCAGTGGAGAGTCAGGGAGGGCAAGTGAGGGTCAATGGGCAGTGGGACGCAAAGAAGAACGCCTGGGTGAACAAAATCAAAAAAAAAGACCACCAAGTCATGAGGAGACAAGATGACAATGGAGGAAAAGAGGAGAGAGGTGGACAATGAAGGTAAGTGAAGTGTAATGGTGGAAAATGAGGGAGAGAGAGAAAGAGAACAAGAATGAGAAAGTGAGGAGGAGAATGAGGAAGGAAAGAGGGGTGGGCAAAGGTGGGATGGGGTCGATGGAAACTGCTAGAAAAACGCAGAAGGGAACAAGAGGATAATATTAAGACGTACGCAGAGGAACCTGCAATGAATGCGATCATGAGATTCGTCGAGAGAACGGTTATGAAAGAGGAAGTCACAAGCAAATTGAAGAAGATGAAGGTCCAGATGGAGTGCTGTCAGAAATGGAAGGTCCTGGAGATGAATGTCCGTGTGTGACAGGAGGAGCAGCAGTGCCCCCCACAGTCCGGTTTGTTTAGGTGGATGTGTCCAAGACCCCTTACAACTGCTGTGGTGCAAAGTGAGCCTCGGAGTGGTTGGTGACAGGCATGACGGTGATCTGAAGTGGGACTGAGCGACTTACGAGAAACCCTGCACATGATGAGAAACACGTCTCGCTTTAAAATAAAGACACCCGTGCAGATGTGCCACGTGGCACGAGGACCAGTCGATCATCAGCCCAGGCAGCTCATTCAGCCTCACAAAGCAGAAGACAGAAATACATGAAAAGGCTTTGAGTTCGCTTGTATTCAGATCAACCAAACCCTAAACAGAGTGGGTGAGGAACTAATGCCCTCCTAACCCGCGCTGCAAGAGTATTGTGGCCAGGCAGGCATCCTCTCAATGCGAACGTGCTTTGGACACAGCGCAGACACCACAGGCACGTCAACAGCTTGCAGTAAATGTGACTCAGACCTTCCTCAGTGGACATTTCTAAGAAAAACCGTTGTGTGAAAAAGTAAGTGCACCCCATGGAAACTGCTGACCTTTCCAACAGGCTTGCTTAGAAACACAGTCGAGGTTCATGCCAATGGTGCCCACAGGTAAAAGTGAATGAGAACACAAGGTACACATGTCTTTTCAGTTGTTCAGCATCGACAGATGTCATGGTCTTCAGGGGAATAAGTAAGCCCGCTGTCGCCCTCAGAAGCTGGCATTGCCCCCTTTAGCAGAAACAACTTCCTGTAGGTTAGGCAACCTGTTTCGAGGGCAGGGCACAGACCCCATTTCAAGGCTGTCTCGTGTACTGTCTTCCAACTTCCTTTAGCACACACTCCTTCAGGCTGGCTGTGCCTCCTTGCGTTTATTTAAGTTATTTTTACTTATTTATTTTAATCCTTCCATTGTTTTTAGGTTTTCACATAAGTGCCCCTCAGCCTCGGACATCGACACAGTACAATTCTGGGCCGCTCCTCTTCAGTTGCCAGGTGTTTGTGGGTCCTCTTGCATGTCCTCCCCGTTTTAAACCCCAGCTTATTTCAATGGCATTCAAATCAGGGCTTTGGGTGGGCCAGTCCTTCACCCTCCATTTTGTTTTCATGAACCATTCCTTGGTGGTCTTGTTGTCTCAGATCATTACGGCACTGAAGGTCCATTTCTAGTCCAACTTTCAGACAGATCGCCTCACATTCTTCTCAAGGACTCTTTGACATGATACAGGTCTCACAGTCGACTCAATGACTGCCCGCTGCACAGGCCCTGGAGTAGCCATTAGAAGACGGGCAGACTGTGGCCTGTGCTCAGATATGCCAGTCCTGCTCTGGTGACCCTGTGCCTATCGCAGCCTCTGCTTTCAGTTCTCGGCTGACGTGGTCTTCTGCTGCTGCCTCACGGTTCAGGGTGCTGTGCTGTGCTCTCTGAGATGCTGTCTCGTCCCCATCACTGCCAGCTCAAACCAGGCTGGTCATTCTGTGCCCCTTTCACCAACAAGGCCCTTCTCTCTGCAGAACTGTCGCCCACTGGACTTTTTTTGTTGTCACACCATTCTGAGTAAACTGCTGTGCGTGAAAATCCCAGGAGATCAGCAGCTACAGAAATACTCAGACCAGCCCGCCCGGCACCAGCAATCATGCCATGGCTGCCAACTCTGACCTCACAGTCTTCCCCATTCTGAAGCTCCTCACCAGGACCTGCATGACTCTATACATGGCACTGCTGCCACGTGATTGGCTGCTTAGGTGATCAGGTGTTCTGTTGTCACCCATGTGCACTTGGGATGGTGCTTGGGGACTTTGGTGACAGAAATTACCCACCGAACCAGGGGCTGGCGCTGTGTTCAGATGCCTCCTCTTCTGCCACTCCATCTCTGAAATCCGCCTGGACCTGCCACTTCCTGTCACATGACCAGGTAACCCGGGAGCCGGCCATCTTGTGTCCAGTTTTGTCCTGAACTCGTACCCGAGAAGATGTCTCTGTAATTACTGTGTGATTTCTTTTTATTTTTGGTGTTCAATACTTTCATTTATAAGGTGGTGCCCAACTCCTTCAAACTCTGTAGAGTCATTCAGTTCATCTGCTCTACTCTGTTCAGCGTGTTGGCCTCCATCTTAGAAAAACGACACAACAGCACGAGAGGAAGTCCAGAGAGGGGCGACGCAGCCGACTGAAGGGCTACAGGGGATGAGTCAGGAGTTAAGAGCGGAGCTTTTAAAGAGATGAAGAGGAGACCTCATTGAATTCATCCAGTCAATCAAGACCCTGAGGTCATCAAGGACACGGTGTGGCAGACCACCGGGGCCCTTACCCAGCTGGGATGCCTTTGGCACAGAAGGAGTGTGGAAGAGGGCTTCTTCTGGGGGCACGGGGTTTGGAGCATGAAAGTTCGACCCTGCTGGTCCCCGTGGCCACCACCAGGGGGCACCTGGACATTTACTGGACCCTGTTTGGCAGCACTTCCTCCACACCAGGAAGTGTTACCAGAAGAAGGTCATGGGCCACCTGGTGTCCTTCCGGGTGTCTCATAAAAGGGGGGGCCAGAGTCGCCACTACTCAAGGGCCAGAGTCGGGAGGAAGAGGATGAAGCCTGTGAGGAGGAGTGGAGGCGCTTTGCTGCTGATATGGTGCCGAACAAGTAAACGTTTGCCACAGGGAGAAATGAACGTGTGCTGTGAAATACTTGGGTTTCCGCCAGAGCCGTCTTCACAGCATCAGAAGAGCACTGGGGCTCCCGTTTTGATAGCAAAACCAGAAACATATTTAGGCATCAGAAAAAAACGTGGGCCCCTATGCTCGTGGGGCACACCGGGCACTGCCCAGAGTGCCCATGCGTTAAGACAGCCCTGGTCTCCGCCTGTGTGTGTCAGGGTTGGGGCAACTGGTATTGCACAATGGGGACACCGCTGGGTACTTGTGAAGGGTAAACTTCACACAAACATTAGGAGTCCATTCACGTGGAAGGAGTGACCAGGGAGTGGTGGACTGCAGGACTTTCGGGGTCTTCAGAACTCGACTGGATGTCATTTTGTGCCGTTTGGATGAGTGGGACGGACGGGTATGTTGGGGCGATTGGCCTGTTTTCATCACGATTGTCCTAATTGTCCACTGGGTGACTGCTGTTGTGGATGGTGGTCCTGCCAGTCACTCACACAGACAGCCACCCAGCCAAATGGGACCAAATCCATTGCCAGGTCAGCTAAGCTGTGTGTCTGTGGGGAGGTGAAAGAAAACAAGAGAGCCGCAGCCACACGGGACCTCACATGGACAACAGTTGGTCACAGCCAGGTGTCACCTGCGGCCACAGCCCTGTGGGACGTCCTTAGACAAGAACCCAACACCAAACTGCAGTGGAGGTCGACATCTCCCTGCCTTACTGAGAACATCCCAGGTCTGCCGGACAGCTGAACCAAAATGAAATAAACTTTCGAACTGCGGCTCATGGACGTATCTAAGGATAAAAAGGCTCTTCTCACCGCCATTGTCTAAAATGTCACCTTCCTCTGTAGAAGGATGTGGTCTACTGGGCAGCGAGGGGGTGTGCGCCACCTGCTATTCGTGCTGTTGTGTTCACACATAAAGACCACTGCAGAGTCACCCGTCGTGACCTCTCACAATCCCCCTCAGGACGACGGCCTACACAAGTCTGAAGCTAATGGGACCAACTCAGTGATTAGGAGTCCAGGATGTTAGAAACCCCAGAACACGGGGAGAACACGATGCCCTCTGCAGGCTCATTGAGTCTGTGCCCCTTGAGCTTTGAGGCTTCAGCCAGGGCCATCTTAACAGCATTATAGGCCCCCCCGGGCAAAGAGGTGCACTGCGGCCCCCCTACCTACACAACCATCAGCAAGTCACAACATGCAGAGATTAGCACGGGCCCCCGGGCAGCTGCCCATGCATTAAGATAGCCATGTCTTCAGCACCAATCACTGTGCCACCCCCCTAGGGCACTCCACTCCTTGAGACTCAAAAGTTATCTGAAATAAATGCCTGACGTACCTGACTTCACCAGTAGGTAGACGTGCTGCTTCTGCCCTTGAGACCACCCCGGGTTGTAAATGAAGCAGCAGTAATCGCCGCTGTCCTCCGTCCTGGCACTGACCACGGTCAGAGAGACGTCCCCTTGCTTGATGTTCCCCAGTAGCTGATGTCTGTCCAGATGTTTACTGCTGACGTAGCCCTTGTCACTTGAGATGATCTCCTTTGGGCAGAAGCCGGAGTGATGGCAGTGCCCGCGTCCCCAGCAGGTGTAGCGGAGCCCATAGAAGCCAGATGGGTATTTGCAAGGCAAAGTGACGTCTTGACCCACCGTGGCAGAGATGAGGCGTGACGAGGAGGAGGAGAGGAGCCCTCAAAAACAGAACAGAAAAGCCATCAACAGACGTAGTGCTTGGGGGTCTCGCTGATCCACACCCCTATGTTTCTTCATTGTTAATGTGAAGGTTGCCATGGTGACAAGACACACCAGGGACACGTCACTCACACACATCCAAAATAAATTTGATAATCCATCCATCCATCTAATTCAATGTTCTTAAGACATCTCCTCCAGCACAGGGTCACTGGGCCAGAGCCTATCCTGGCAGCACTGAGCAGAGGGCAGGAGCAAAGCCTGAAGGGGATGCCAGAGCACTACTGGGACTGGACCAGTTTGGATTAGTCTGTCAGCCTGAATTGGAAAAAAAAACAAGACGGGCAGAACTGGCACATTCCACGCACAAAGGGTTTGGATTTGGAACCTGAGACTCCAGAGGTAAAGGCCGCAACACTAACTGCTGTGCCACCCAATTCCGAAATTTAAACAACTTATCATTAAAAAAGGCCAGTTAGGGTCTGTGCTCTCGGTTGGGGGGTAAAGGGAGGACTCTGAGCGGAATCTGACTTTGTTCACCTTTGCCTTTTCAAGTCAAATTTATAAGGAAGGAAATAAAAAAAGCCATGAAAGTGAAGCATCTGCATGGGCATCATGTCCTATAAGGCCTCAGTAGGCATGGAGGGCATCTGGGTTAGGGATAGTGGCATGTTCACATTGCTCAGTGGTCCACTTTGTTTTTGACTTAGCTTCGTTATACAATAATAATAATAATATTAATAATAATCCATAACAATATACAACATTAACAGTATATTTTCACAGTAAAGAAATGGTAATACACTTAATATTTAAAACAGCGATATTAATTAGATAAATACAACACCGTTTACAAGTGAGAAGTGTTTAGCTGTCAATATCAGTTAACTGCTTCAATGGACGCGATTATTATTGCTGTATTGTCGTAAGCTCATAAAGGTGCAGAATTGTGAATTTGCATAAAGTTAGAATATTTGCATAAGGAGCCGCCCCCCGGAGCTGAGCGCTATGACGGTGGCCCGCTGAGTCCATCTTTTCGTGGTTACGGACGCTGATTTATGCGGAGCTGTTTTTGCTGAAACTGCGTAGCCCACCCGACCTCAGAGCAGCAGAGTTTCCTCCTCCACTGAACGAGATGATTTTTACTTCTGTGACTACGGAGTCGGGTGCAGTCACATTTTTCTCGTTTTTTCTTATAGTTAGACGTTGTTGTTTGTTGTTGTCCCTACTGGTAAATGACGTGCACACGTATGGTGTATTAAGATATGAATCAGAGGCACAAATAAACACTTCAATTGGATTTTAATCATAATAGAATTAATAATTATTGACGTCATTATTTTCTACGCTCCTGAGTGCTTTTTGAAGGTTTTCTTGATTGACAGCTCGACTCAGCTGCCAGTCAGTCATCGTCCAACCCGCTATATCCTAACAAAGGGTCACAGGGGTCTGCTGGAGCCAATCCCAACCAGCACAGGCCTCAAGGCAGGAAACAAACCCCGGGCAGGGCGCCAGTCCACCGCAGGGCACACACACACACCAAAAACAAATTAGGGACAATTTAGGATCGCCAATGCACCTAACCTGCACGTCTTTGGGAGGAAACCCACGCAGACACGGGGAGAACGTACAAACTCCACGCAGGGAGGACCCGGCAAGCGAACACGCAGGTCTCCTTACTGCGGGGCAGCAGCGCTACCCACTGCGCCACCGTGCCGCCCGCTGCCAGTCATTTAATTGGTAAATTATAGGAGCACATTTTTACAGGGTGGGTGAGCAAATCTTGTTATTCACAGATCCTGATTCCTTTTATTTAGTACAACAAAAGTGCACCAGCCGTAAAGGTGCATTCGCATACTGTATAATGGACATTATTAAATTATAATACAATAACTAAATATGCCACTTAGGTATAATGCGCATGTGATCTGAGTGCAATATTAGAAATAGATAAACAATATAAAGTGCGACGAATGATGAATAATAATAATAGATAATTAAATAAATAATAAGAAATAATTGATCAATAATAATAATAATAAATGGTAATTATAATAAATAAAAAGAAATAAATAACACATAATAATAATAATAATAATAATAATAATAATAATAATAATAATAATAATAAATAACAGATAAATAGTATAAAGTGCGACGAATGTAAACCTGTACTTATAGTGCAGAGGTGACTGTTGTTATGTCGGTCATTGTCAGTCTTCATAAGTGTTTAGTAACGTTTATGTTTCCACAATCATTCAATGAAATTTATTTTTATGGAAAAAGATGATCCTCTGTGGCGACCCCTAACAAGTGCAACCGAAAGACAAGGATTCAATGAAGTTTATTTTTTTCCAGCAGTGGATGGAAATTTGCAACATACAGTAAAGCAATGATATTGTTAGCATTGGACTGTTGTTCACATCGACTTGTGATTTGTATCTTATTTTATTTACTGAGTGCCATTTTATAAAGTGGCTGCTTAAGGGAGGCTTTGAGAAATTCAAGGCAGAGCGCCGCGTCACGTCACGCATGCGCACCTTGGAGTTGCTTGTTAATCGCCGAGATTCGTCGCGTTTGTGAAACGCCGCACTGCGCTCCGATAAAGGCGCGTCAGAGTCTCACGGGTCCGCAAGACGATAGCCAAGAAAACACACAGAACCTCAGCTACTGAGGCCAGTCAGAGCGCTCGAGCCCATGGGGGACGACACACACTCGTAATACTCCTGGGGCCTCATACATAAACGTGCGTACGCAGAGAAATGTTGCACTTTCAAATCGCGATGTATAAAACCTACACTTGGCGTAAAGCCACGCACTTTACCACGGTACCTCATACCCTGGCATACTCAAGTTCTCCGCTCGGTTTTGCAGACTACAGACCAGCGTCAAAGCAGTGCTACTCTTCCTGTGCTTTATTTCTTAGAACCACATTTCTGACGTAAATACACTGAAACTAACCGCATATTGTTTATTAGTGTAATGCATCTGATTGTAATTAACCAGTAACAATATAATGGGCCAGGGAACAGCCATAGTATTCCAAATACCAGGACTGCTTTAGCGTTGTTACTCTCACTGCACCTTCTTCTTCTTCTTCTTCTTCTTCTTCTTCTTTCAGCTGCTCCCGTTAGAAGTTGCCACAACGGATCATCTTTTTCCATATTACTCTCACTGCACCACACAGAGTATTTATATCACTGTATCTGAGTGTGAATCACAGCAGCAGCTGATCGGAAAGAGAATTATCGGTTTACAGCTTTCAGGACATGCTGTCTCAACCACCGCAAAACGTTTCAAAGCCTTTCCTGTCCGGACCTCGCGGTTCACAAACAGTTTCATCCCAAGAACTTTAAACGCACTCAATCACTGCTCCTTGTAGAAGTGTTTGTAAAGCTTTATAAAGTGCGTATTTACATATGATGACGATAACATTTTTAAGATGAAATGCAGCAAAATATGTTGATTATATTACACAGATAAAACTTCAACTTCATTTAAATAATCTGTATTGTTAATAATTTAACATGTGAGGACACAGTGCCGCAGTGCCAGCTAGTTCACGTATTGTCCCTGCCTTGCGCTGTATATTTACTGAGGCTGACGCGACACTGGAAGGACAGACGGATAGAATAATTAAACGCGTACTACGAAGGTATTTCAATGTTCTTTAAAAGTTTTGAAGACTCGTCCTTATAAGCCTACAGATGGCTTAACGTCTATTACAGAGCTGATTGTGTGGCGATTGGGTATTTGGAGAAGTAAAAGGAAGGACAGGAATTGCAGGTTAGTACGTTTGAAAGAGACAGCACTGCTACAATAAAGTATTTCATCGAAGGTCGCACAGCATCTTGTGTGAGACGTGAACAATCACTGCGCCATCGTGTTCTCATGTTTAATGACGTGCTTTCACTCCAATCATCATGAAAATGACATCACGTATACATCTCAGTATTTGAATTATTCAGAGAGCTGTGATATCACGAATGTCATGGATTATGTGTGCTGTCGGAGAAAGAGAAAGAACTGAAGTACGTAGTGATTTACACACAGAGAGCACATAGAAGAACAAATACAAAATAAAGCATTTAACGTGCTACTTTACTTACGATGGGATTTGAGAAACTGATTAATTAAATGAATTTAAGATGACGTTTATGATGTTCTACTTTAATGACAAAATAAACTACGTGATTAAAGTGGAAATTTCGAGATGAAAGTTGACATTTCGTGCTTTTGTCCCACTGTGTGCCTATTTTTTTTCTCTGTACCCTAATAAGCTTTAATATGAAACTCAGACGGTGGGCTATGACTTGCCTTTTCACAGCGACTTTGATATCTGACAGTTTCTTTTTTATTTTGGCCGCTGTGTGACTTTGTGAACGTGAGCTTTCGAGTTTCTCCAACATGCTATGCCAGTCGATCAACTTCCTTTTGTTGTTTATCCCCCTGTTTAAACCAACAAATAGTCTGTTTTTTCTTTGCCTCCACTTGGTATTCGCTGAAATTCTTCGATCCCCAAATCCCCCCGGACTTTTCCCATTGTCTTTTCACAGAACGCTGAGCTTAAGGGCTATTTATATTGATTTGCATATTCAAAGAGGCGTAGCTCTGG
Organism: Polypterus senegalus; assembly: GCF_016835505.1. Taxonomy (NCBI): domain Eukaryota; kingdom Metazoa; phylum Chordata; class Cladistia; order Polypteriformes; family Polypteridae; genus Polypterus; species Polypterus senegalus. Next base: position 5,594,327 of record NC_053166.1, on the reverse strand, counting down.
GAGGAGACGGGGCGGGACATGATGCGCGTGCACGTGCATTACCTTCATGCTGACCAGGATTTATGGAGCGGAAGAACACAGAAGCTGGCAAACACACAGATTCCTGCATTTGGATTTTACTGTGCATGAGCACACTTTGGCTTTTGTGCTTAAGTCATGTTAGAGTGTGAATTCTGCACACCACTTTATACATGAGGCCCCTGCTCTGTAATGGCACTTGACTGGGCTGAGTGCTGCCTCGCCGCTCCATCGCTTGGCAAACACCAACTTGTGATTCTGCGAAGGCTTCATTGCGTATCAAGTTGGCTTATCGAGCTTTGATTCCTAAAATGTGCAGAAAACGGGAATCTTAAAGGTGTAGTAGGCAGGATACCCACGGGACAAGAAAACCATCCTGTGTTCCTGTAGTGTGCTGTCTAAACCAGCAACTCACTGGTGTGTGCCAAACCTGCTAGCAGCGGATATTTCTAGAACCTGCTGTGGGTCTAAACAGTTGAGTGTTTCATTCCGGAACTGTGGCACTGGTATGAAGAATCGCTCTGCCACCTTCACTTGAGTGCCAACCTGTCATTTTGACTTACGGTTTAAATCAACAAATGAAATAAATCAAGAAAACGCTTCTTGTAGTGAGTTATTTGAACGAGAGGGGCAGGGAGTGGCAATCAGTCTGTGACCAAGCCCATGGGTGACATAGAGCCATTAAGAGCTGCATGTGCTTGGACCTTGTCACAAGTGTTAGTCGCTTACCGATTTGTGACTGGTCAGGTGCCATTCGTCAAGTGTTTGTTAAGTAATGATTATCTCCCTTGTGGGAATGCGGGTGGGCTTTTACGTGCGTGTTGTATTTTTTACTTCTTTATTCGTCTAATATAGCAATTCCATTATGCCGCTGTTTAACGTGCCTCAGTGTGTGAGTGTGCCAGTCGGGTTAATGCTGGGGGCGAAATGAAAAGAGAGAATAACCGTTTTAGGACGATGTGAGCCCTGGGTGGGGGGTATCGTCCATGCCATACTTTAAAGCCCAAATGAAACGCTCGCCAACGTCTAACAGTCCGAATAGACCTGCAGCAACGAAGCAGTGTGACAGTCCCGGGTCTTCGATTCGAGTGCTGCCGACAAACCCCAACTCCACCCCCAAACCCCGACCCCCCGGGGTCTAGCAGGCCTGCCACTCTCGATCAGGCTGTTCACCACATTGTTATAAATAAGCTCGTGGTGGTCTGCAATGGAAAGAGGTGGGCAAGGAGGCCAAGCAGAAGGCATGTGTGTGTCGCCTCGGTGGTCTCGCTGTCGAGCTACGGGGCTGCTGGGCAAATACCGTGCGGTGAACTCTAAGAGGGAGGCTCGGGATTTAAGAGTTACAAGCAACGGCAATGTGTTCAGCTTACCAATAAAATCTAATTTAAATCAATCAATAAATAAATCATATGTGTGTTTACTTCTACTATCATAGCAGACGCGAATTTAAAAAGCGGTCACTTGCGCTTTGCAGTTAGAGCGTGTAATGTATGTCAGTGCTCTATTATTATTATTATTATTATTATTATTATTATTATTATTATTATTATTATTATTATTATCAAGAGCGGCGTTTGGGGGTGGCAAGTGCCTAAAGGGTCCTAAGGGATCAAGTGCCTCAAGGGTCCCGCTTTTGAGCGGATTTGTCAGGTTATATTCTCCAGTTATATTCTGTTAGTCCGCGTGTTATCTTGCAAAATTTAATACTGTAAATTGAAAATCCGGTGTATGTTAACATTATTTGTATTAAATTCGCGCGCAAGTTTATACAGTCCACACATACGGGTAACAACCGCCTAGGCCCCGCCCACCCTCTGGTTATTATTATTATTATTATTATAAGAGCGGCTGCAGAAAGTCCGCCATTCTCCTTACCGGAATCCTGCGTCGGTTCTTCTTGGCTTGCGGGCGACTTCGGTCGCGTGGCGGAGTCCTCGATGTGCAGGAAGGCACACAGAGGTGGTCCCCGCAGTTGGTGGGCTACACCTGCCGATTGTATTTTATTTCTTTAATAACACAGCGGTGAACTATAAAGGGCACTTTATTTTTCTACCGCCCCCACCCCAATTGCTCCTTCTACCTCTTTATAAATCGATAAACTTTATTAAAACTCCCCACCATGAACAACTGCTTACATTATTATTATTATTATTATTATTATTATTATTATTATTATTATTATTATTATTATTGTTCTTTCATGTTTTGTTCTCTTATTTTCATTGTTTAAGACCTGATAGATTCCGAATTGCGAGTGTAACCTGTCGCTGCGGTGCAGGTCTCTTACTGAAGCGGACCGGAGGGCAATGGCACCGAGTGCCCACACTTGCGACTCCTGTCCGTGTCCCTTTGTGTCCCTGGACGGCCCCCCCACCCCTCTCTTTTGATATCTGCGAGCCGCCATCTCGGCCGAGCGTCTCTTGAGGCTGATGAGGCGTTCGTTCGGCTTTGCTGCTCATCGGCTCATCAGCTGAAGTGCGCGGCTGCCATGTCGCATTTGAAGAGGACGCGACTTTTGACAAAGCAGGTGGCATTCTGGGATGCCGGGATTAAGGACATGGACGGGGAGACTGAGATCCTGGAGGCCCACACATCAGGCCGACGTGTCTTTCGGTGCCACCGTGCCCGCTCAAAGGGACAACGAGGGGCTCTGGAAGTCGCCTGTCATCTGAAAAGTCTTTTGGGCTTGAGGAGACCACTGAGATGGCCGAGACTGTGTCTACAAACTCCTATCTTTAAAAGGTAACGAATTATGAGATACACTTGAAAATTGCAAACAGGGGTATACGCTGAAGATGCACTGGCTAGAGACCCTTAATGGACGAGTCCGACGTGTGCACACAGAGCCCCAAAAACTACATCCGTCCACCTTTAAGGGACAAAGTCATGTAAATAAATTAAAAAACTAAATAGGCGCACTCTGTTATGAACCCCCTCACCCAGTGTCACTAACTGGTCGTGCATGAAGGTGCCAGTGTGGCTCTTCAGAGCAATGCCACATGGGGCCATTTTGGGTTCCCAAAAACCCCTCCAGATGAAGGGTCCAGAAAGACCCTTTGATTTCTTTGGACGTGTAACGGGCTCCACACCCAGTAAGTGACCAACAAGTGATGGTGACAGATTTGTGACTTCTCTGAGGCTCGTGACTTCAAAAGGACTCTTGCCACACTGTACAGTAAGCGCAGCCTAAATCCTCATCGTATTCTTGTGCCCTGCTAGGTAGCCCACCGTACATTCATATTTTCTTTTCTTTTATTTTGCGAGGGGCAGGACTGGTGCAGATTTTGTTTCTGGTGCTAACAGGACAAGTTCTGGACCCCCGCAGCACAGAGCTGCATGAAGCCCCTTTGAAGACAGTCCTGGCATGTGCCACCGCAGCTCCTTCATTACATCCCCCCACCAGTCTTTAAGTCCAGCTGAGGTACCCACCAAACGCCCCCACCCCCCCACTGACCCTTGAAGCCCAGGCTCGTCACTTACTTTGTGCCAAGAGAATGTAGAGGACGCCCAGGCAGCTAACTTGACCCCAACACATCTTCACAGGGTGACAAGTTCATGTGACTCGCAGCCACGGTGACAATTGTCATCTGCACTCGTCACTTCCTCTCTTCAGGCTTCCTGAGTGGTTTGTGAAAAAAAAATGAAAAACAAACGAGTGGTCCTGAACTGCAGGTGTCACCTAAAGGGACACAGTGACAACACAAGTGAGCACAAACCCTTTGGCCACACAAAACTCTTTATTCTTTCGTTTGGTTTCTAATTCTAAAAGTTCACAACTTAAACAGTCGAAGCAAATCTACATTTACAAAAGTGAAACTCGATGATGAAGAGAAAGAACAAAAGTGCTGAAAAAAAAATGACCTGCCTCTTCCTCTTCGTTTGGCTGATCTCTTGGGGGTCGCCAGAGCGGGTCACTCGTCTCCTTCTGTCCCCGTCTTTGACGTCATTTTCTCCCTTCATGTCCCCCCTCCGCACATCCATCAACCTCCTCTTTGGTCTTCCTCTTCTCTCCTTGCCAGGCATTTCCATCCTCGACATTTTTTTCCCGATGTCCCCCTGATGTCTCTCAATCTGGCCTCTGCCGCTTGGTCACCAAACTGTCACACCTGTGCTGTCCCCTCATTCCTAGTCCCGTTTGCTCTCACAACTCCAGCATCTTCAACTTTGCCACTTCCAGCTGTCTTTTGGTCAGTGCCACCATCCCCAAACCATATGACAAGCTGGTGTCACTAGTGTTTTGCAGACCGTCCCCTTTCAGTCTTGCAGGTCCTTGCCTGTCACAAATCACTCCTGCCACTCAGCCCACCCTCTCTCGTCTTCACCTCTCTGTTGCTTTGGACTGCTGATCCCAACTATTTCAACTCGTCCCCCTGCACCACCTCTGCTCCTTGAAGTCACGCCATTCCCTCTCATTCACACTCATGGACTCCATCTTAACTCCTATGGACTCTCACTCCCCTTCTGTCCAGCGCGGTCCTCCACCTCTCCAGGGTCACCTCGGCCTCACTGCAGATCACAACGTCATCGGCGAATGTCACAGGGACTCCTGTCTGTGTGACCTCATCTGTCACCCTGTCCCATCAGCACTGCAAACAGCAAAGGGCTCCGAGCCGCTCCTTGATGTAAGCCCACTGTCACCTACTGCGCCCACCTCACTGCCATCATTAATTAACTAAAGAAAGGACTCTTTTATTCATAGACTTTAACTCAACACAATCATCCCTCAAAAGCTGCTTGTAAAGCTGAGCAGGTTGGGCCTGAACACCACCCTCTGCAATTGGATCCTGGACTTCTTGACAGAGAGGCGCCAGTCAGTTCAGATGGGCATCATCACACTGGGCACTGGAGCGCCGCAGGGCTCTTCACACTTCTGACAATCACACACAACACACACCACATCATCAAGTCTGCAGATGATACGACGGTGCTGGGACTGATAAGCAGAGATGATGAAACAGCATACAGAGATGTTACATGGTGTGAAGACAACAATCTCTCTCTCAATGTCGACAAGACAAAAGAGGTAATCGTGGACTTCAGAAAATCACATCCTGCCCACATCCCACTCAGCATCAACGGTTCAGATGTGGAGACTGTTAGGAGTACCAAGCTCCTCGGTGTGCACATAACTGAGAAACTTACATGGACACATAACAGTCAGTCAGTCAGTCAGTTACTATCCAACTTGCTACATCCTAACACAGGGTCACGGGGGTCTGCTGGAGCCAATCCCAGCCACCTCATCACTAATCAAGAAAGCCCAGCAGAGACTACAACACTTCCTGAGGCGGCTGAAGCGAGCAAGTCTCCCCCCTTCCATCCTCACCATGTCCTACAGAGGCACCATTGAGAGCGTCCTGACCAGCGGCATCACTGTCTGGTATGGCAACTGCAAAATATCTGACCGCAAAGGATAGTGAAGACAGCAGAGGACATTATTGGGGTGCCTCTCCCTTCACTACAGGACATATTTTACAAACGCAATGTCCACAAGGCCTGCAACATTGAACAGGACCCCCTCACACCCCTCACATGGCATTACACACTTCTGCCATCCAAGAGAAGACACTGCAGCATCACAGCCAGATCTGCCAGGCTGCTGGAGAGTTTTGACCCCCAAGCTGTCAGACTCCTTAACACCATGCTGGGGTCTTCCACACGTCCTCAACCACCTCTAGAAACAGAACTTTTATACATGCAGGACACTTTACTATGAAGACGAGTGTGCAGGTAGAGAAGAACTGAAGATCTCAGACTGACCTTGAAGGATTTGAGACTCTTGATATCCTTGTGCTGTGAAACATTCTGACCTGTCACTGCTTACACGTCTATCATCATCATCCACTGATCACTTCTGTATTATCTATATCTATTACTTATTTATTAATTATATGACATATCTATTGACTATATTTATATATCTAGATGGCGTAATACCATACACTGCACCAATGTTCATATTGCTTACTACACGTCAATATTGCTGCTACTTCTTTGTCTTGTCTCGTTTGTGTTTTAATTTTAATTTTAAATTCTACTTTTAATTTTTTATTTGCACTTCATGTTGTTCCACTGTGGACCCTGAGCATCACAATTTCGTCTGTCTGTCTGTATATTTGTATGGGGTTGAGATGACAATAAAGTTCACTTTGACTTTAAAAGACAAGTCAATCAAAATGGCGCCTTTTATTGGCCAACTAAACAGATTACAACCTATGAGGCCCCTCAGGCCCCTTCTTCAGACAAGATGGCATCCAGAGACTGGAGATCTGTGCGTTGATCTGGACCCCAGGACAGGAGGCTTCAAGGGCTAATCAATGGACAGACAGACAGACAGACATGAAAGACGCTATATAAGAGACAGATGAGATGGACCATCTTATGTAGAAGTTCATGTTCAGGCCCCCCACCCCACACACACACTCAGTTCCGGGCTCAGAAATGGCCAACGTTAACAGCGTTGTCAAGAACACACGTCCAGCTCTGGTTTCTCTCCGGAATTAAATCTTCTCCGTGGGTCAGAGTACCAGGACACTGAAGAAGGGCAGGGTGGGAGAAGACTGGGAAGGTCCAGATGGACAGCCACATAAAAGAAGAAGAAGAAGAACATCAGTGTGTAGCCTTACAGGCCATTCGCTTATTAAACACACACCCGGTCCCAGCGTCGTCTCCGACAGGGAATGCCAGCTCCGTGATGCCAACAGAGCCACGAATAACTAAGATGGCATTTTATGGGATGCGGAAGAATCAGGTGACACGGGAAGAACATGAAAAACATGACACCAGCTGTGCTTGGGTTGAGATTCAAACTGGCAGGCAGAGCGCCAAGCAGTGTGCCACCATAGATACCTACGCACTGCACGTGAAGTTCAGGCGACGTCCTCAGTAGGTGCTCATCACATCACAGACGGACATTCACAACACACGTTTGCGGTCGTCTTCTGCCCGTTTTAACCCTTTGTCTTCATTTGCCAGTTTCAGTGATGGCTTCCTATTGGAAACTTTGCCTCATAGGCCGGCTTCCCAGAATCCCTTTTGCTTTGTTGCAGATGGCACTTTTTTTTCCTTCTGTCCCTGAAAGCCACCCAACGTCACTTCTACCATCACAGGCCCTGCCCCTCCTACCCACCAGACGTTGGTGCACATTCTTGGACCAGCTGCCAGGGGGGCAGCATCTTAACCCTGGGCAGAAATGCCAGTTATACTGTGTGGCCAGAAGTCTGTGACCGAGCTCAGGTGTGTCCTTGTTAACAGGTGCGTCAAATCAAAGAGGTGGGCCGTGAGACCTCCATTGACAGACAGACACTGGGTTGTACTGAAGAGCTTGGGGACTTGAAATTTGGCACTGTCATGGGATGCCACCTTTGCCACCAGTCAGTACATGAAGGTTCTGCTCAGCTAGATCTGCTATTGCTGTGAAGAGGAAGTGCTGAGGAGCAACAACATCTCGACCACAAAGTGATGGACCACCCAGACTCACAGAGTGGGCTGTCGAGTGCTGAAGGTGGGCTCACCTCCCAAATGGGCTCTAAACAATGGGGTTCAAAAACGCATCTGAAGGGAACAAACAATACAATACAATTTATTTTAATATCACCCAAAAATCACACAGGGAGGGACACAGTGGGCTTTAACAGGGTTAGGGTTAGCCCCCCCCAGCCTTGACTCTCTAAGAAGACAATGAAAAAATTCCCAAAAAAAACCTTAGTAGGGAAAAAAATGGAAGAAACCTCAGGAAAGAAAGTTCAAAGAGAGCCACCTATCCAGGTAGGCCGGGGTGTTCAGGGGGTGTCAAAAATAAGGGGGGAGTCACTACAATAAAATACACAGGACAGAACACAAGTCATCCTCAATACAATACAATAGTACAATAGAAATATGACAAGGACAGAGCAGAACTCCACAGTAGATGATATCCCATAATACGATTTGGATTGGTTCAGAGTCCTGGAGACCTTGGCCATCAAGCCGCCTCCCCCTATTGGCCATTCCACAGCTGAGTCAGCCAATCCTATGAAAGGACCCCTCTACGCAACGATCCCTGCGATCCTCCAAAAGAGATGACTTTATCTTAGGCAAGCAAGTGGGCAGTGGCACCAAGTGCCAGGCAAGTGGGCAGTGGCACCAAGTGGCACATTTGAGTACCAAGAAGTGAAACCGAATAGGTGAGGATCAGTAACAAATCGCAACTGTCATATTACTGATGTTTTAGTGCTAATGACAGACAGTCTGCACAGTTAATCAGCAGCTCTAGGCAGGGTGTGCTAAACTGAAGTCGTGAATATTCAGTTGAGATTTGAAGGCTGAGACTGAAGGGGCATCTCATAGAATAACAGGCAGACCACTCCACAGGTTAGGGGGGTCCTGTAACTAAAAGCTCGACCTCCCACTGTCAGTCAGTCAGTCATTGCCCAACTTGTTTTATTCTAATACATGGTCATGGAGGTCTGCTGGAGCCAATCCCAGCCAGCACAGGGTGCAAGGCAGGAACAAATCCCAGGCTGGGTGCCAGCCCACCACAGGACACACACATACACACACACACCAAGCACACACTTAGGGACAATTTAGGACCACCAATGCACCCAAACTGCATGTCTTTGGACTGTGGGAGGAAACCGGAGCACCCGGAGGAAACCCACACAGACACGGGGAGAACATGCAAACTCCACCCAGGGAGGACCCCGGAAGCGAACCCGGGTCTCCTAACTGCGAGGCAGCAGCACTACCCACTGTGCCACCATGTTGCCCCACCTCCCACTGTTATTTTATTAATCCTGTGAATCCTAAGCAGATCTTGAGATCTTTATGTGCACTCAGGTTAGTAAGTCATGATAAGTTCAGACAACTAAGCCGGACCTCCGCCATTTAATGCTTTATATGTTAAAAGGAGGATTTTGAAATCTGCCCTAAACTTAACCGGGAGCCAGTGTAAGGATTTAAGAACTGGAGTTATGTGTTCACCTCTTCTTGTTCTTGTGATAATTTTTGCAGCAGCATTTTAGATTAACTGGAGGCTGAATAAAGAACAGTTTGAACATCCAGTGAACACCGCATTGCAGTAGTCAGTCCTACTAGAGATAAATGTTGAAATTAATTTCTCAGAATCCCGCTTATTTAGAAAGCTCCTTAATTTCCCACCATTTTTAAGATGGAAGAAACATCAGCACTAGAACTGTGCGTTGAGATCTTCAAGAAATGGGTGTCCATGGCCAAGCCTAAGACCACCGTGACAATGCCAAGTGTACAAAAGTCTGAGCACGCTACCTGTTGCGTCATCACGGTCACAGGTTATGTGTGAGCATGCGCAGGTCTTATTGCTGCGTCTGATACGTAGAAACGCTGCGCTACAACGGGGGGGTATTTCTCGTACGTGGATTACTCGTTTAGCCGGATGTAATTGTTGATGGTTTGCTATGATTCTGGTGTGTCGGTTTCTCGAAACTCTTGCTGGATGTGTTGTCATAGCAGCAGATCCAAATCCTCAAAGCTGCTCGGAGGATCAGCTGACACACTTAATCAGTGTCCGTGTCGTGGCTTCACCGTTCGTGAATGAGCGACCAGTTGATATCGGTGCGCAAATTATAAGAAGAGAATTTCATATACAGAGGGTTGTACGCGATCGGCAAGATCCTTTATAGCTCACAGGGGGAAATTCCTTTTGAAAGATACCGCTTTAACTGAGGAGAGTATTGTACCTCAAAGATTATTAGCACCTTATATTCGAAGTCAGACTCGGCGAAGTCGGGCTCTCACACCCACACAGACAGTAGGCACTGCTTTGAGGGGTTTTGCAAGCGGCACTTTAGTTATATACTGTAGGCGATGCGGGACATCTATTGAAAAGTGCAGTTTGCCATTCGATTCGTGAAGTCTGTTTGGCTTTCCTTCGGGTCTTCATTGTGTTTCCTGGACACCTGCGTGTGCAGACCATAAAAGAGGCTTTTCGTGCCATTGCAGGTCGGTAATAGACAGGAACAAACCCCCACAGTTCCATAAAGAATCTCCCGACCAGCCTAACATTCTCAGTACCCAGGATTTCCAAATGTGATTGGGGCACTGGGTTGTACGCAGATCTGAATAAAGGTCCAAATAAGCCAGATTACGTGAACAGAAGAGGCTTCACAGTATCAACGTGCAGGTAATGTCACTTTCTGAAAGAGTTGAAAATACCCAATAGGTATGTTGACAGTAAAATGTTTGACCAACAGGCTATCAGTTCTCAGATGATCTGTGATGCACCCTACCTTGTATCAAATGTGGAGGCTAAATGGCCAGGGTCTGTTCATGACTCTAGAATGTTTAAGGAGTCACACCAGTAATCGGACATTCCATCCATTTTCTAACCCGTTGAATCCGAACAGAGGGTCACGGGGGTCTGCTGGAGCCAATCCCAGCCAACACAGGGCACAAGGCAGGAACCAATCCACCGCAGGGGACACACACACCACTAAGGCCAATTTAGAATCGCCAATCCACCTAACCTGCATGTCTCCGGAGGAAACCCACCCAGACACGGGGAGAACATGCAAACTCCACGCAGGGAGGACGCGGGAAGCAAACCCTCCTAACTGTGAGGCAGCAGCCCTACCATTGCACCACCGTGCCACCCATCGGACATTTGAACAAGGGAATAATAATCTAATCATTAATCACAGTGATGTGTGTATTGTATTCCCAATTTTTACATATTCCACATGCAGGTCATCATGATGGAGTCCTGCTTGGGGACAGGGGATATGCCTGTAGGAATTTTCTAATGACAAACTCGATATAATGCAGCTCTGTCTAGGGCAAGGGCACAAATTGAAATGACCTTTGGCCGCCTGAAGGAGAGAGTTCAATGTCTACAAAGGCGGAGGGTCGTACCCGTCAGAGCACGTGACAAAATCGTGACATGCTCTGTCTTACACAACATAGCGACCATCAGAAAAGAGAGAGTCCCTGAGGGTTTTGGTGCCGCCGGATGAGGACGTTGACCCAGTGCACTTTGAGCAGACCAGTGGCAGAATTGTGGCCCAACATTATCAATGACAAAGACAACGGTGGTTTCACACAAAACTGATTTATTAAATATTACGGACCTTCAGCCAGTAAGGAGGAGAACAGAAATTAAGGAGACACATCATGGGGAAGAGAAGAGAATTTTGTTACCAATTGTTTTTCTAGTATTTTTATCTGCAACTTCATTTTGGTGGTCTTCAGTTCATGAAGTTCCATGTCCTGCTGGATTTTCCTCATTTTTAGTTTCCTGTACGTGACTTTCTGCTGAAGATCTCTCTTGTATGGAGCCCTCACATTTTTCTGCAAATGAATACACAATTCCAAATGCCTTTTATTCCTCTATCTTGTATACACAGTATATCATTTTGAATCATTTCATATCAAGTACAACAGATGGCTCAACCATCCTCACCATCTCCTCTTTTTGATGTGGATGTTCCAAACAGGACGTGTGTGTGATGGCTACAGGCTCCTGCAACGCAGAGACATCACCATTAGCACATGGGACTGATCAGAGTGGAGTTTGTTCAAACATTGGGAACATTTACCTCTCCTCCTGATGAATAATCAGACACAGTGTCTTCATCAGATACTTGACATTCGTCAATAGCTCAGTGCTCAGACGCAGGTTCGAGGGATAGGACATTCCCTGCAACTGACCCAACAAAAAAACAAAATAGAGGGCTAAATGGGACATACCTGTGGCACATATGGAGGACAAAATATATGCAATGACCGTCCTTTACCTGAAACGAAGTGACCACTGCATCCGGCTACTGGTTCTGAGGAGGAGCTTCCCACTGGAATGCCCTCAGAAACCAGGCGATGGGCATTTTGCTGGACAGCCAACTCTTCTGCAGTTGTTAGACCGTTTTTTGCTTGTCTGCCTTCTTATTAGCTTTCAAATGAATGGGTTTTTTATTATATATGATTCTTTAGGTCAACAATTCTTTAAATAGTGATATACCAATATTTCCCAGTTTGAAGTATATTCTTGTACTTCACTTTAACCTGTTCCCATGTTCTCCTTGTGCTCACGTTTGATCTGGAATTAGGACATATCCTCCTCTATAAAAGCAGTCGGGATTGTCCTTCCGTCCCGTGAGTACTACGCAGGCGCGGAGTTTCACACACGCCCCGTCCATTTTGCAATGCATGATGGGATTTGTAGTTTCGTTTTTCCAGGTAAAAGATGATTTTCTACTCCACACTGTGCGATATCTTCTTCTTCTGTCTTACTATATGAAAGCGGTCGGGATTGTCCTGCCGTCCCGTGAGTGGAAAGCGTAGCGGGATTCCGCTTATCACAGACTTACTACTTGCAGCTTGCGGTACGAAGCGACGCGATGTGAGCAGAGTTCTGGTGCTCCCATCGTTCACTTGCTTTTGTGCGCGATGCGCTGGAAAAATAGACAAAATGATGTCTCTGGAAATAATTAATGTTGATGGAGTACAAATGCCTCACCACGTAGTAAATATCAGGGGGGTTCAAAAGGGCGACCTCAATAGAGAAAAAAAGTTTAAATTTCATCACAAAAATAACAGAAACTACGACTCAAATGCAATATAACCAAATTAATGAGTTTGTATAAAATATCAAATTGATCTACATATTGAATTGCCTTAAGAAGTGGTCAACTTAAAAGGCGGGTCAGCCTAGTTAAATAATAATTAATGTGACACATAGGAAATGAGACAATGCATTCAGTAAATACAATGCACACTACTTAGCGTTTAAATTGTCGGCCACTTTTTGCCAGCCATCTTTTCTAGTTTGGGCTGCTTTTGCAGTGTTACCCCTTGTGCATATTAAATCTTGAAATTCTTCATATCCTTCGAGTCAAAGGTCCTGCGCCGCTTGTGTGAAGATATGCGCCCGTTCTTTCGTCATTTTGTTGCAGCCTATCAAAGACTTGCTGATCCTGTTTTCTAGACTCGATATATGGGGGCTTTTCAATCAGTCGTCTCGGATGATTCGATCCAGCTGAGTAATCGACTACACGGCTGCGTCTGAAAAAGCGACCTATCCCAGATTGAGCTTCACCGGCATTAACTCATCCAAGACGAGGCATCTGATCTCAGATGATTTAAGAGACGTATGGAAAATGCCTCCCTCGTCTGCACGTTGTTTCTTGACTTTGTGTGCGTCTGTTTGGTGTAAGTTGTACGCTTCGTTGTTAACTTTATTCAAGATATAAATTTACGTTTGTTTCTGCATGTAAAGCTAAGGCTCTTAACTACGTGTTACAAACTTGTTGAGGCAACCTTTTATGTCCAAGTGTGTTCAGTTTACTGTGTAAAACTGTTTTAAGGCACATTTAGGAATGTTGTTTCTTTATTAATATATCGGAGCTTCTAGAGAACACACTTACTTGGTAGTCGCTGTCACTTTGTCACTTGTTCCTGTCCGTTCAGCGCTGACGTACCCGGTAACTGCAGTGCCTTTGCCATCGACGGCGCCTCATAGCGCGCTGTTAATTTCTGCCGCCGTCTACTGGCCCTTTTAGGTATTACCTGTTTTTAGTTTTCTGTGGGCTTTTATTTTTGTGGCAGTTTTTTTTTTTTTTTTTATTTTATTATTGTATTTGTTCAGTTTCAGAAACCACACACATTTATCTGCAAATAATTATTTAGATCTACAAAGCCATTGCAACAAATTCAACAGTCAGCAGCTAATCCCGTTGTTCTACATTAATTCTGGTCTGCTTCATCGTTCTTATCTGGGTTTAGGATTTGGTGCCACATACACACCAGTTTGACACCAAAGCATCGGCTGGAGTGACGTAAAGGACACTGCCATTGTGACTCTGGAGCAGCAGAAACATGGAGTGATGGACCACACGTCACCATCTGGTAGTCTGAAGGACAAATCTGAGTTTGGATGGCAGGAGAACATGACCTTCTGGACCACACTGTGCCCACTCCGACCTTTAATGACCCCTTGGTTCCAGTGCAGGGTACCATTAATGGCAGAGCAGACCAAGACATCGGAGACCAATGTGAACAGCAGCTTGCTGATGGCTGTGCCCCTGTGGTCCATAAAGACTGGGAAGACGCTGTGTGGCCTGCACAGACCCCAACCCCACACTTAACACCTCCAGGATGCCTTGAAATGGCGATTATGAGGGAGGTCTTCTCATCCGGTGTCACCATCTGACCTAACAAACGCTCCTTTGGCTTAGTGGTCACCAAGTCACACTCTGACATCTCTCTGAACGCCATGTCAGAAGAGCAGAAGCTCCCACGAGGGGACAACTCCATAACGGTGGGCACAGTTTTAGAATGGAGTGTCCATGAAGCTCCTATAGGTGTGATGGTGAGGGGTCCTCAAGCTTTGGGTGCTCTAATGTACTGTATGGTGTGTTTTCTCTCCTTTGTTGTCCTTATTAAGTTCTGGACATCCCTCGGACCCCCATCTCTTTATGAGGGGCTTTCTCCACCTTGTGTCTAGATGTTTTATTTCTTTGGCCTTTGTCTCCCCTTCTCGGATTTGTCCCCATGGATGTTACACTCACGTATGTCACGCTGTGTGTCCTGTGCGCTGAAATGAAATGACACAAATGGGACCCTCTGTCGGCGTAAATTTAAAAATGGTAAGGACGCTTCTGTGAAAGGATCAAGAAAAGAAGAAGATGAAGAAGATGAACTCTAAAACGAGACCACGTGGGCATCGGAGGTCACCTGCAAAACAGGAGCTCAGGTGGGTTAGCTGGCAGGAGAGTGGAGGGCATCAGTGGGGTCTATCCTGGGACCCTCCGTTCCTGCTTCAGATTTATATGAATGGCATTAACTCTGGAACTCTCAGATGGCACTCCAGTTGGTGGGATGGCAGACCCCGAGGGGTCTCCCATATAAAATGTGCTGCTTATCCTCATAAACGTGCAAAGCCTCAGGAAGTCGGGATTTAGAAAGACAAAGCTGGCGTGAAAATTGTGCTTGAAGGAACAGAAAGTTGCGGACCACCCGGGAGACCCACGCACACTCGTTGGTGTTGGCAGGCTAGCGCCTCCATGTGGCAGGACAGTGAAGTGAACAGAAAATGTCACGAATGTCAGTAACCCGTCGGTCACCCTCTCCTCTCCTCCGCCCATCCATTGTGGAAGCTCGGGTTGTTTTTGCTTTTTCTAACAATTGAACCCTGGTCATGTGATTTCTGCCTGGTGGTCTCCAGGATGGCGCAAGGGCGTCCAGATCAGTCAACGACTGTCATGAAAAGGGACACCAAGGACACGTTAACAAAATGGAGTCACTCGATACGAGAGCCCCCTGCAGACCGCAGCGCCCACAGCTGGCATTACAAAGCCAAGAGGGGGTCCCGGACCTTCAGGAAGACGGAGAGGCGCATGGACTTCGTTTACTAATAAAGGTAAAGACCACTGATGAGATACGAAACCTCACCAGTCGTCAAACTGAATAGTCAATAGGGGGTCCTAGATTTGTAAATGTCACTCTGAAGGGCGTGCGGTGAGCAGGTTGGGCTCTGAACCCGAGGGTCCTGTGATTCTTCATTTCTAAGCTCATTTTTCCAGAAGTGCACTTGGCTTTAAGTTTCTGTTCCTCGTCACCTCTGACCCTCGGCACAGAGAAGTCAGCACTGAGCCCCCCGCCTCCCCACCGCTCACCAGCTGCAGTTTCCTTCTTTTCTCGCTTTGTGGTGGTGACGTCGGCCGAAGAGCAGAAAGTCGCTGACAGCGACAAGTGGAAGACGCAGTCTGAAGCCGTCCGCCAGGAAAGCTCACGATCGGGGGGTCCTGCCAGCTGTGAGGATGTGCCCGGTGGTGCCACCCGTCTTCTGCCTCCTGCTGTTCCTCGGGGCAGGTAAGCTGAACTTCATGGACGGTGGGCTCTGGTGGTGTGAAAGAAGGTGGGGGGCAGCGTGGGCCTGAATGAATGTGTGGAAACGTTTAGAAGACGGAGACTCCAAGCGATGGGAAGGTGGGACGACTGCAGTGGACACAAGGGTCCTCAAAGTCACAGCGTGAACGGTCATTGGTGTCACCAGACTGGCCCAGCAGCTGTGCTTCACGACAGACAGGGACACTTACTGGACATCCGCTCCACGTTATCTGGGCACTGCCACCTTCCTGCTCACTTGGCATATGTCACTACTGTCTGCCATCTGAGGACCCAGTCACCTCTGTGGTCACTTGACTGTCACAGTGTGACCCTTTAGCTTGCCCAACACAGACACCTCTCTTGGTCCTAACTCCTTCTGTCTCTGTGGAGCGGCTACCTCCAGGAGGGGACCTTATTTAGTGGTGACAACAGCTGGACGTAATGTCACTCTGTTTACGTGGCCTTCACATGCTGATGATGATGATGATGTCAGAGGGTGTCGCAGCGATTTGATTAGACAGTCCGGCCACCAACATCTCCTTGTTTGATTGAAATCTGGTGACACAAAAGGTGTGACAACTTTCACAGTTCACTAGTCTCTAGCAGGAGAAGGACAGACGTGGTGGTGGTGGTGGTGGTTAGTGCGACATCAGAGATATCTACACACACATGGGGGACAATTCTGTGATGGCCCACCAGAGTACATCTCTGTAATGGTGACGCTGAGCTCCATGAAGGCGGCCCACTCACGGTCACCTCATCAATGTTGCTTCCCTGTCACGTCACACGATTTGACCGTCTGTCACGCACACTCAAATGACCGGCTAATTCAACACCAAATGCTTCAGTGTGCGACTCTGTTAGGACATTTCCGAGGGTCCTGTCCCTTCTGTTGTCACTTGATGGTCACGTTGTAGACCTTCAGCTTGTCCAGCACAGATGCCCCTCTGACTTCTAATTTCTAATTCGGTTTCCGTTCCTTTCAGGTGAAGTCCTCTCATCTTCAGAGGTGGCGGTCACTGCTACAGCTGGTCACAATGTCACTCTGCCCTGCCGGTACTCGTCCTTCAGATCTGAAGTTCATTTCTTTTGCTGGGGACGCAGTGAATGTCCAGGACGTGGTCAGTGTGGATCCAATGAGATTTATAAGTGGGATGGCCGAGTGCACAGAATGTCAGACAAATACCAGCTGACTGGTGACATCCAGCGAGGAGATCTGTCACTCACTGTGGTCAACGTCACGATGGAAGACAGTGGGCCATACTGCTGCCGCATTGAGATCTTAGGACTATTTAACGATGTGAAGAACTCCATGTGGCTCACGGTGACTGAAGGTTTGACTTTTCATTTCTTCTCCAATTCGAACTGTCAGATGTCATTAAGCCTGAATGGCTCAAGTTGTTGACAGATTTGTCCTTAGTGTCACATGCCTATATGTCACATAGTGTCTCACACTCGTATCACTCGTATTCTGTTAGTTAATAATCAATGACCTCATTAAGAATCACTCACTTTATGTGAAGGACAGGCTGGCACGGGCGGGCACTCTGGCTCGTGCTGCCACGTCACAGCTCAAGTTGCCTGAGTCGGTCCCCTCTGTGTGTTCCACCCGTCGATGTTTTCAATTAATTTTTAAAAACTGGCCAGCCATGAGCGTATGTGGCAGTCACACGGGTGATGGACTGGTGGTCCCCCTGACTGCTTGGGTCCCACCCTGTGCCTGATGTTGTGCTGACTGGTGACACTGCCAGTGGCTGGGCTTGATGATAAATGGGCGGGTTTTGTCACTTTTATTGTTGCGTATGGTGACCTGAACTGGACCAGGTGGTCTTCTGATTTTAATGGCCCGCCACTCATCAGCGCTGCTCCACTTCTCGGCATCTCAAACGGAGGACTGAAGAAAGTAAAAACCACAAAGTCAGGGCGGCAACTGCAGTGCGACTGACTGAGAGAAACAAAAATCTGACGCTGCCCTCCGAATCCGAGAGTCTCCTCTGAGTTTCAATTTGAGTCCTCTGTGAAACTGCACACTCTGCTCTGCCGCTTCCCCTTCTGACGTAGGCGGTCACCACAGCGGGCGGCCGGGCGTCACCAGCAGACCAACTGACATGGGCCTGACGCCAATGACATGTGCAAGTGAACTCGGCTCCCAGTGTGGCCCAGTGAGTCCCCCTGAGATGTGTGGGAGCACCGATGGCAACGGAGCATGCGTGACATCACAAGGCAGATAAGCACACAGTTTGAGTGTCATACAGTATATAGCGCCTTGCTGTGGCACCAGAGAAGTACCCGGCTGGTGGGCAATCATCTCTATATGTGTTTTATATAATATTGGCACTGCCAGGTGATGTGGGTCACCCACTTGGTCTGTGTTGGGATGTTTTAGCCAGTAGGGTGCACACTTTGCTTTGGCAGCAGGCTTGGACCGTTTATAAAACTTTATGATTACAACTGCGCCAAAAACGGAAACAAATACACAAATAAATCAGGTGTATAACCCCTGGCGAACACGCATTTCTATGCAAATCACCCTTCATACATCACAATAATCTTACAAATGTGCCTTCATGACCCCGCCTCAAGCCCCGCCCAGTTCCGCCCTGAAACAGCCTCATTTGGGTTATGCTAATCAGCCTCATACATATGCAATCAGGATGCTGCAGACCTTCATTGGCTGGCATTGCAGCCACATGACACATCCAGTAGCGCGAGGCAGAACTTCTCATCTCTAAATTAGGGGCACACAAAGACCCTTTATGTGGTGGTTTAAGCATGGGTGACAGAGACAAGCACAGATATGTTGAATGGCACCGTGTCACTGCTATCTGTAAGTGTCACACAGGATGGATGGGCATCCAGACCAGAAGAGAGGAAGGTTCCTTACCTGGACGGGATGCCCCGGTTGGATCGATGGGCGTTCTGGCCTGATGTGTTTGCAGTACCCTCTGGGGGCTGTTTGTCCCCAATATGCTAGGTGCCAGCTTCCCTCTGGCAAAGCACCCATTCATACTCCCGCAGGGCACCTTGGGACATGTAGTCTCGGGGAACAGCCCTGTTGGGGTGTGTGGGTGCCACCAGAGGGAGCTGTAATTCAGGTGCCCACCTCAAAGGAGGTTCCGCCTGACCCAGAAGTGCTGCCATGCTGTAGTCACCCGACACCAGAGACACTTCCAGGTCCTGAGAGAAAAGGAGCCTTCCAGCCTCATCCGGGTCAGCTGAGTCTGGAGGAGATGGGCAAAGTTGGCCCGGTGGGTAGACGGAGGGTTTATTGTGGAAGTGAGTCTACTATTAAAGGAGCAGTGAACCCTGTTTAAGGTGTTGGATTTACTAAAGTCACCCTAACTGAGGCCTGCGCGACTGCACTTGTGTTCTGGGTTTGAGGAGCTGCAGTGCCCTCTAGTGGCCACAAGTCACCAACGTTTACATATTTTAAAGGCGTTGCTTTCTTCTAAATGGATTCTTCTTGATATCTGCCATTGGACAGCAGCCTGTCATGTCCCCTCGGTGTGTGTTATGTAGCAGGACCCTGCAGTCATCACAGTGTCACACTTGCACCTTTGGCACATGATGGGCAGTGACTCCATTCAGTAGCAGCATGACTGCAGACTGGCCTGGTGGGGGCGCCATTTGTGCTCTTTGACTACTTGCTGACATTTCTTGTCTTCTTCCCAGAGTGTTCTGAGGGACCAACTACGACGCCCAGGGGACATGCCACCTCTGAGAGCCCAAGTGCGAGTGGCACGGGTCTTCACTCCACAGGTATGAAGTTCTCGACCATTATTGTGTGGCCTCGGGGGACACGTGATTTCCAGTCTCACCGGAGTGTCTCTCCTCCTGGCATTGGCCTCTGGCGAATGCCCCAAACAGGTGGCACTACTTGTCCCCACTTTGCTCACATGTGTGTGTTTTTCTTTTCTTTCTTTCTCTCCTTCTTCTGGCTTTATAAGACACCACCACAGTTCCCAGTCCAGTGGAGCACCAAACTGAGTCCAATTCAGCGGCCGGCCACTTCTCAGATGGGGTAAGTCTGTCCTGCTGAGGGTGGCACTCAGTCTTTTCTCAAAGCCCACTTAATGCCCTGAAGTACAAAAGAGACTTCAGTTAGTCGCCTCCATCTCCTTTTCGTCCGATTCAAGGACGTCGTCTTCAGAGCTCTCGGTCGTTGACCACAACCAGAAGCCCCCCAACAGGGAGAGAGGGGCTTGAGTTAGAGAAACAAACACTCAGAAGGACTTTGAGCCTCGTGTGTTCCCGATTCAGATGACCTTTCTAACAAGTCACAATGGGGGTCTTCTCTGATACTTAGACGTCCATCTTTATAAAGCAGCGTCATCTGTCACTTGTGTCACTTCTCACCGGGGTTGAGATGACATGGAAGTCTGCCAGTAGAGTCCAGAGCAGACCGCAATGCCACATGGAGTCAAAGGACAGCTGGCCACTTCCATCTTACAGCGGTCACTCTGGGGCTCTGCCCTCATTTACTGGGACTCTGTGCTGTCATTTTGTCATTGAAGGCTTTAAAGTCCACAAACGAGATGTGAAAAGCAGCAGGCACCATCAGATGTTCCACCTGTCCATTCCTCTAACCAGGTCATGGGCCTTATTTGGGAGTCTGGGGTGGGATTAAAATCAAAGAGTTCAACAGACTTAGTGGGTTTAGGGGGTGTCATGGTGGCACAGTGAGCAGCACTGCCACGTCGTTGATCCAGCGTCTTGGGCTCACACCCCACACCAGGACGTTGTCCACATCTCCCTGCATCCAAGTGGGTTTTCCTCCCCGATTGTGGAGTTTGGGGACTTTAAACTGAACCCGAGTGAGTGGGCCCTCCGCTGGCCTGATGCCTGCTTGTTGACTTGTGCCCAGTGCTGCCAGTATGTGAACTTCAGTGGGCTTTGGAACATCTGCTGTCAGAGTTACTACAGGCTGGCATTTAGTGGGGTCTCACCCATTCTGAAAGGTCCACCAGCGCAGTGCCACTAATCTATCACAAAGGCGGTGGGCTTGTGGTCCTCTTGGTGTTTAGACCAGGGTTCAAATGCTGGGCTGGGCTGGGCTGGGCTGGTCAGGCTGTGTAGGGCCTGCATGTTCTCCATTTCTTTGTGTCTTCACCCTGAGATCCTCGGTTTCTTCTCACAATCCAAAGGTGTTCATGTTTGACGTATTCAAGCTGAGGGTCCCATTCAGGGTGGGGGTCCTCCTGATGCTACTAATTTCAATCTCGGCTCCTCGCAGTCCCCGACATGAGGACTTGAGCTCAGGAAACACCCTTCTGTTTTTTTTTAATCCAAAGCCTGTTCATGGGGTAGCTGGAGCCTATCCTGGTGACTTTGGGTGTAAGGCAGGAGCCCACCCTGGATGGGATGCCAGTCCACACACAGGGGGCCAATTCAGAGTAATGGAAAACCAAAGTGCCTCAAGAAGAAGGTCCACAGACCCGAGGAGAACATGCAGACTCTATTCTGACTTACTGGATTTGACCCCAGGACCCCGAAGGTGTGAGGCAGAAGTCCTAAAGGCTGATTCAAAGATGAAACACTAGCAGTAGGAAAGAAAGAAAGAAACAAAAATAAAAAAATGGAACCTGTGGACTGATGGCGTAGCTCCACACACTTGGGTTCAGTCACCACCTTTAGATGGACCGGTGGTCATACATTGGTGTCACATCCATGGTGGGCTGCCACCTCCCGCCTGCTAATGGCCTTTCAAAGAGCAGATGGATGGCTGTCATCTAAGACACTGCCAGCCGCTGAGGTGCCCCCAGCCCGTGTCTCTTGGCATAAGCAGGCAGCCCATTGGAAGTTACTTACTTATCCATCATAAACAAATAAGGGCAGACTGCCATCCAGCACAGAGCAATGGGCAGCTGCATGGCCGATTACTGGCCCAGTTGCCCCAGTTCCTCACAGCACGACCCACCTGGAGTCTCTGATGGTTTTTCTTAAGCCCCACCCCCTCACCATGGTGCTTGGTCAGGCCAACGAGAAACCAGCCAAGGCGCCCATCACTGTGCCCTTGTGAACCCACGGTGTTGAACGGCGGCCCCCGATCCTGTGGTGGACGTGACCTCCCTTGGACTGGCGCCCCCATCCTGCTCACACCAGATGACTGACGCGGATTTCTTTCTCTCTGATTTCCTGCAGGACAGACAGCCCATCCATGTGCCCGTCATCATGGTCACCTCGCTGCTCCTCCTGCTGATTGTGCTCATTTCGTTCCTCATTTATAAGCGTGAGTATCACACCGTCGGGGGGCATTCAGAACGTATTCAGGGCCCCTCACCTTCTGCACAGTTTATTGTGTTGTAGATTTAAGTTGACGCCACGTCCTCAGAATGATTTGCAGATGGATTAAAAGTGACAGTCCTGGAGACCGCTGCCCACTGGCTGCCCACCTTTGAGACCACTGGATTCCAAGGCTGCCAGTATGGCTGGTGTCTTTCTTGTGGGCAGGAGAGCAGCTTTCCCATGGCACCATTCTTGGTACCCCTTTAGAGTCGTGCCACAGGGTCGGATGCCAGGAAGAAACGCAGCACAGAGGAGAGTTCGTCGCGGTTACTTGTATTTGTAGACAAGCGACTGGCAGACTGAGGTGCAGCTGGCACAGCCAAAGAGCAGTTCTAGTCAGGGTGTACCACACGAAAGCCACCAGTCTGATTTCAAAAGGGGGTTCCTTATAGACGCGGGTCGATCACAGCACAACTTTGGGGTCCTGTACTCAAATCCATTGCCTTCAGAGAATTTTACTGTATTTGTAATCGTTGAGTTTTGTGTTGATAAGAATTCCTTCTGAACGCCTTGGAAGTGGCGGTGACCACCGGACTCGCCGGAATGAGTAAGCCCCCCATGTGATGTACCGGTCAACTCGTCTTGATGTCTTGGTACGCATGATGTCCAACGTTTTGGGGTTCTCCCAGATTTGTGGCCCTCTAAATCATTTTTAGGCCACTTGTGGACCATATGTTGTGCAAGAAATGCCACCCTGATGATGACACGATAGAGGGGTCTTCAGCAAAAACGACGAAGGACTTGAAGTTGTGCACTGCAGTCGACCCATTGGGGTACAGGGGGGTCTAAGTTACTCCTTTTCACAAAAGTTCAGACCAACGAGGCTCGGTGATGTCGTTTCCTGCTGTTTTGAGGATGGCATCACATTTTAGATGTTTGATTCGTTACCGGTAGTCCTTGTCCTCGGTCACAGTGACAACATTCGAGGCTAAACTTGGGGGTATCGTTTCAGACACTCTGGGGCTCGCTGATCACCAATAGTATGGGATTTGGGTTTTGTTTCTCTGTTACATTCATGAAGATTGAGGCTTTAAACAATAACATTGAAATGACTCCGATGTTAAAGCGACTGTTGGCATTTATGATGCCCTTCTGCCCCGTGCAGTTGTTTGTGACTGCGCTCGCCAATTCTGACTTTCTATTATTTGGGTTGTATGTATTGTGAAGCCCGGGGTGCGTACAGCTGCCTTATCCCCAACAATGACAGGCATACGACGCCAGTCCAGCTCACAGGGCAAGGCACAGCACAGTGCCCTCTTCGTCACCAGTCCTTCCGCCTACACTCTTCCTCAGGCTCTGTCCTCTTCCTCCCGACTTTGGCCGTTGACTTCTGGTGACCGGACCCTCTTTATAGGGCACCCAGAAGGACTCCAGGTGCCCAAGGAGCTTCTTCTGGCTGAACCCAAATAGGGCCCTGAAAACGTCCATGCGCCCCCTGGTGGTGGCCGTGAGCTGCCATGCTTATGACCCGTGGACCCCAATGGAAACTAAGGGGGCTGTCCTCTGTTGGTCCGGGGGAGAAATACTCTCCCCCCTGTCCGTCCATAATCATGGCGTCCCGGCCAGGTAGGGCCCCCAGCTGGGTACCACAGTGTGTCTATGGTGTCCATCCATTATCCGACCCGCTATATCCTAACACCGAGTCACGGGGGCCTGCTGGAGCCAATCCCAGCCATCACAGGGCAGAAAACAAACCCCGGGCAGGGCGCCAGCCCACCACAGGGCACACACACCAAGCACAATTTAGGGCCACCAGTGCACCTAACCTGCATGTCTTTGGACCCACGCAGACACCGGGAGAACATGCAAACTCCACGCAGGGAGGACCTGGGAAGCAAACCCAGACGGGTCTCCTAACTGCGAGGCAGCAGTGCTACCCACTGTGCCACCCTGCCACCCCTTTAAAGAAATATGAATAGTGAATGCAACATCCGATCTTGGAGTGACAGGAGGATTGTAGGCGATTCAAATGAATAGAATTTGAGGGATTTGTCATCCTGTAAATAAAACAAATCTGACTACCATCTTCTGGGTGGAATTTGGTGAAGGACTTATACTTCAGTGTCAATCGAAGAGGAATGACATCTTCATCACTTTCTGACCGGACATTTTCAGACTTTGCTCTTTGGATTGGACGCTCGGCTCCTTTGATTACTGCGGCCTCGGAGTGCTGATCCGTCGTGTTCCTCTCAGCTCTGCTCTTTTGCTGGTTACTTTCACGCCATTGGTTGCCCCGGTAACTGAGGCGGATGTTGTCCAATCTTTCTGTCTGGAACGGTCAAATCCTGAGCCCATTCCAGAAAACTCCTCCCAGGCGACCTTTGACTTCCACTTCCTCTCACAGCCCCCTTTAATGTAGGCCTTGGGACCACTTCTGGTGTCGGGACTTTACATGAAGGCAGCACTTCCAGGTCAGGTGGAAGCCCCTCCTGGTAGAGACAGCCCACCTCTGCAGTTCCCTCTGCCACCATCCACAGATTCTAACAGGGCTGTCCAATGGGACTCTAATTTCCAGTATGCCCTGTGGGTCTGTGTATTGGGTGTATTGGCCCTGCCATGCCATCTTGGGAGGGTGTATCTCCCCCTGTCCTTCATTATACTGGCCTGCCAGCTGAGTAAAGGCCTTCTGTCCAATCCGTCCACGCTGGCCTCTCATGACAGCCTCTGGGCTTAGCCCTTGAAGTTCACCCTGCCTCTCTTTCAGACTACCAGTTCTGTTGGCCTCCCTGCTGGGATGCCAGTCCGCTGCTGACATTACAATAAAGTTATTTGGAATTAAGAAATGTGATAAGAATTTGCCAACCTGCTTGAAGCTTCACTTGCCAGGTATCTTGTGCCACGCTACACTCTTAATGACGAAAGCGCCAGAGCTGTGATGCCATAGGGGAACCTTTTTAGTTCTCAGAAAGAACCTTCATTTACTTCGATCTGTATCAGACTCCATCAATGGCCGCCAGTACTGTGCGATCCCGGTGGTCTCCCGATTTCAAACGGCTGCACAGATGCAGCACCGAGTTTCTGGATCTGATGGGTCCTGCAGCAAGACGTCTGCTTTGTCCTCATTTTAGGGGCCAACTTGACATGGCAAGGACCCTCCATCACACAATGAAAGGGCTCTTTAAGTCTCGACAGCAAACCACACAACCCAGTGAAGCGCCGATGTAGAAGCCGCATTTGTTAGAGCGGCTCGTATGTGTTGTGATGGGCAGCCATTACCCGGCCGGGATGCCAGCAGAATGGAAGAGCATCAATGAAGCTGTACCTCCCCTGGGACACTAGAGGGCAGCTCTCCTGGGCAGCTCTGGCACCACGGACTCCTGCAAGGCATTCTGGGAGCTGGAGGTTGGTACAGTCCTGCTGGGTTCGGTGGGGGAGCCCTATAGTGGACTTCTACCAGACCTGGGAGGGATTGCAGGTAACCTTGATGAGCCCACCTGTAACACTCCCAGGACCTGAATAAGAGGAGCCGCCTCACGCCATTGGGAGAGGCAGAGTCGGGAGGAGGACGAGGAGGAGGACGGAGCTTACTGGGAGGGAGTGGAGGCGGAGGAAGGACGAAACAAGGAAGAGTAAAGGGAGATGGGAAGGAAAGGCTGACTTGCTATATTGTGCTTGGGAACAGTGACACTGTGGGGAACAAGACAAGGGCGGCACCCCCAGGAATAAAGGTGTCTGGTGTGTCTGGGATTAGGGGAGCTGTATGCCCCCTGGTGTCCACAGTGTATCTAATTCAATAGAGACTCTGATGGGGGTCTGGGCTTGTGAGGGTCCTGATAAACACCAAGAGCCAAGCCTTTAATGACCTCTTGGGCCCATCAGCAGTGTGTCTGTCTGCAGAGAGAGTGTCAACCTTGTCATTGAGAGGTTTAGTGACCTTGGCAGTGACAGTCATGTGACTCTGGTGACTCTTCCTGTGAAGTCAGTAGACAAATTGGGAGAGCATGTGGGGGCTCATGAGGTCACTGGAAAGGGACCTCTGTAAAAGGATGAAGGTCCAAGTCTTTAGTGTCCTGGGGATTCCTGTTTGTGAGACGTGGACGCCATCCAGTGACCTGAGATGAAGACTGGACTCCTTCATGTGCGTCTCTTCAGAGGGTCCTTGGGGGCCACTGGTGTGACTTTGTGTTGCTCATGAAGTCCCGAATGAGGCACATGACCTGCATTGTGACGGGGTGTCAGTTACGCCACTACAGCTATGTGGCACCATTACCCGAGGGTGATCCTCATTGGTGAGGCCGCAAGCAGTAGGACCAGCCCAAGGGGATACCCACATAACACCCTGTGGCAGGTGAGGGACAGGACTGTTTGTCTGCCTGGGGGGTTACCAACTGGGACCCCAAGGTGTTTCAGCAAGTGGTGGGAACGGCAACGTGCTGTACCAGTGTCCGCCCCCCAACCTAACCTGATATATAGTGGGCTCGGGAAAGACGTCCTGCTATTGGCCGTTACCTAGTCGGCTGTTATCCAATCAAAATGACGCAGGACTTGAAATGATAAAAACCGGCGATTCACCCTAAGCTGCACGTCCACAAGTTAAATTAAAGTGGGAGTGGCCTGGCTGTCACCCACAGACACGTGGTGGCACTGAGTGACAGTCCTCATTCTGTCCCCTCAGAGGTGTCATCACTATGGTTTGTGATGTCAGCAGCTAATCAGCATCTCCTTTGTCCTCAGGCGCTGGCCATCAGAAACTGAAGACGGGCTCAGCGCAGTAAGTATTCCAGTATTTGTCTCATTTGGACTTTTGTAGAGCAGACGTGTCAGTAATGCCACCCTCAGACTTCAGTACTGTCACCTCATTGCCAGACCCGGTCTCTCTGGTCACCTCCACTTTTATAACCGGCGTCATGTCCTCTTGTGTCCGACAGGCAGGCCTGCACCCTTCAAGAGCGAGTCGGCGTGGAGGAGAACATTTACAACGTCAAAGAGCCTTAACACGAGTGAGTCGTGCCCATAACGGCGAGGGCCAGCGGCTGGGGGCTCCACCTCGTGAGTTTGTCCTCTGAGGCTTCCATCGACACGGGCATGAAGAGGACGGGCAGATGGGATTTGGGTTTTTACTGATGTTGTGTTTTCCTGTTCATTTTGTGACGGACCACCGAGGCTTCGTCGGCTTTCTACTCTCAGCTTTCACCCCCCGGCATCTTCAGCTGCAGGTCACCAGGTCCACCTTAAGACAATTCAAGAATGAAGTCCTGCCAGTCCTGTCTGTGTGCCACAGGGTGGCCCTGAATTGATGCCATCAACCCTGCTGTTAATCCTGACATTTCTGCTCTGGCAAAGTGAGAACTGCAAAGCGTCACAAAGAGGCCGAGTGACACTCAGTCCAGGAAAGAAACTCTGAGTGGACAACGACCCACCAGCATGGCACAAACGCAGGGACGACCCTGGATGGGTGCCACTCAGTCAAAGGGCACAGCCTGCTGCTGTCACCACCTTATTAACACGGCCTTTGAGTGAGGGAGATGGGGGACACAGTGACATTGGAGGACATGCCAACCCCACACAGAGACCGTCATTAGGGGGTCCTGGAGCTGGGGGGCAGTGGTGCCAAGTACTGGGACACCTGAACAGAGAGACCGGCCTTCACGGTCCATGCTGCGTAGATAGCAAGGCATCTCTCATTGTGTTAAGTGTTAAGTGTGACCGATGTCCGGTCCACACTGGTGTAATCTGGGGGGTCCGCTCCTTGAAGTGTAACACGGAAGTGAACTCATGCAGATGTCTCCTCTTGTTTCTTCTCTTCATTGTCATCGACAGGAGTGATGAGGTGAGGGGCGGGTGGCAGGGAGAGCTTTATGGTGAAGAATGGGAGGAAGCCCCCCACCTGAGCTCCAGGTAAATCAGACCAGGTGGTCCTCACCATTGCACACCTGCTCTGCTGTACACACTGCCAACTTCTCACCCACCATGTCTCAATTGGAGTCGTGTATCCACACTGGGTGGTCTTAGCAGCTTTGCGATGCTCTCCTGTCACCAGTGCAGTTCACGACGTCGCATTAAGACCCCGTTTCTTCACCCATCTTTAACCGCCAACACTTCAGACACAGTTAAAGAAGATAAAATGAGATTTAAAAAATGTTGATGAAGATGAAGAAAAGCAGAATACCCTCGCAAAGCAACTCCTGAGGGGAAGTGATGGGGGATGTTGGGGGTCTGCTCTGACCAACGTGTTGGCAACAGTTGACCAAATGGAGACAAGGCTGTCACCTCAAGGGCCACTCTGGTCAAGGCAGCATTGTCGCATATCTATCTATCTATCTATTATATAGCGCCTTTCACTCTATCTATCTATCTATCTATCTATCATATAGTGCCTTTCACTCTATCTATCTATCTATCTATCTATCTATCTATCTATCTATCTATCTATCTATCTAGCATATTATATAGTGCCTTTCATATCTATCTATCTATCTATCTATCTATCTATCTATCTATCTATCTATCTATCTATCTATCTATCTATCATATTATATAGTGCCTTTCATATCTATCTATCTATCTATCTATCTATCTATCTATCTATCTATCAATCATATTATATAGTGCCTTTCATATCTATCTATCTATCTATCTATCTATCTATCTATGTATCATATAGTGCCTTTCACATTATCTCTCTAGCTTTATGCCTATTAAGTTCATTGATTGTCTACAAGCAGCACTCTTTTGGCATCCAACAACAACAACAACATTTATTTCTGTCGCACATTTTCATACAATCAGTAGCTCAAAGTGCTTTACATAATGAAGAATAGAAAAATAAAAGACACAATAAGCAAATTTAAAATAAGTCAACATTAATTAACATAGAATACGTAAGGTCCGATGGCCAGGGTGGACAGAAAAAACAAAAAAAAAAAGCTCCAGACGGCTGGAGAAAAAAATTAAATCTGTAGGGATTCCAGACCATGGGACCACCCAGTCCCCTCTGTGCATTCTACCTAACATCAATGAAACAGTCCTCTGTGGATTTAGGGTTGACACGGAAGGGCTTGATGATGATGGTAACGTAGACTTCTGGCTTTTAATCCGTCCATCATTGTTGGAGCATCAGGATGCTTTGAGTAGGTGGAGGTGGCGCAGGTCACCATCACAAAGAAACCAGAAAAAGAAACAGAAGAGAGAGTTGGGGTCAGTACGGATTTTGGAGCCACTGTGAATAGTTATTATGATGAATTGAACATACAGAGGATCAGGATTAAGTTAAAGTGAAGTTAAAGTGAAGTTACGAGAAGGCCATGTTAAAGTAATGTGTGGTCAGCCGTGTTTTAAACTGCTCTACTGTATCAGCCTGGTGAATTCCTATTGGCAGGCTATTCCAGATTTGAGGTGCATAACAGCAGAAGGCCGCCTGCCCGCCTGCCCGCCTCACCACTTCTTTTAAGTTTAGCTTTTGGAATTCTAAGGAGACGCTCATTTGAAGATCTGAGGTTACGTTTTGAAGTGTGAGGTGTCAGACACTCTGATATATAAGATGGCGCAGATTATTTAAGGCTTTATAAACCATCACCAGTATTTTAAAGTCAATCCTGAATGACACAGGTGACCAGTGTAGTGACGCTCAGACTGGTGTGATGTGTTTGGATTTTCTTTTCCCAGTTAGGATTCTAGCTGCTCCATTCTGCACTCGTTGCAAGTGATTTATGTCTTTTTTTGGGTGGTCCTGAGAGGAGTGCGTTACAGTAATCTAGTCGACTGAAATCAAAAGCGTGAACTCATTTCTCAGCATCTTTTAACGATATAAGAGGTCTAACTTTAGTTATGTCACTTTGTCCTAATGATCTGATGAATATGTGATTTAAAATCCAGATTACAGTCAACAGTTACCCCTAAGTTTTTTACTTCCGTCTTAACTTTTAATCCTAATGTATCCAGTTTATTTCTGATAACCTCATTGAATCCATTTTTGCCAATTACTAAAGTTACTATTCATCCATTCTGAGATACAAGTCAGACATTCTGTTAGTGAATCGAGAGAGTCGGGGTCATCAGGTGCCATTGATAAGTACAGTTGTGTGTCATCAGCATAGCTGTGGTAGCTCACGTTGTAACCTGAGATAATCTGACCTAACGGAGGCATGTAGATTGAGAAGAGCAGCGGACCCCTGATAGAGCCTTGTGGACCACCATATCGGATATCAGGGGTCTTTGAGTTGTAATTCCCACAACTCACAAAGACTTTTCTCCCTGCCAGGTGGGATTCAAACCAATTTAAGACCCTGCCAGAGAGGCCCACCCATTGACTAAGGTGATTTCTAAGAATGTTGTGATCAATGGTGTCAATGCAGCACTCAGATCTAAGAGGATCCAAGCGCCATCTACTGGTAGTTAAGAACATTACAGCATGGCTACTACACAAACATAACTTGATTGCCCTTTTAATCTCAATGCCAGGGTTGATTCAACAGGAGAGCACTAGGGTTTCACTGGGGGGCTGATTTGTGGTTACAAAGCCCTCATTATATCAAGAGGACAAACACTGATTGATTGATTGATTGATTGATTGATTGGTGGTTACCTTTTCAGCTGCTGACTTCTCAGCCCCACTTGTGTCTGTCTGGTGGTCCACGTGGCCGATGCCAATGCAGTATATGATCACCTGGGTGGTGTACACTTCCCATACCCGGCTCTGCATTGCCATGTTTTGTATGCCCTGAGGTGGCACAGTCATCAGAGTTTTCTGGAATCACAAGAAGTTTCTTCATGATTTGAAGCGGTGGTGAGCTCTGCCCCTGAGTGCTGGGTCTGCGGCCCCCTTCTGTTTGGTTTGGTTTGAGCTGAACGTCTCCAGCAGAGGTCAGGCCGGATTTAAAGGATGGGAGAGCCCACCCTACACAGGGCCACAGGTAGAACATGAGGAGAGCTGAGATGTGCCCATGTCTTCATCTCCACGCCACTGGGTACGCTGACTCCATTCCAACAGTCAAAGACATCAGAACTTCCCTTGGGGGCTGCCAGCCCACCACAGTGGCTGAGAAAAAGCCATTCAGTCAGGCTGAGAGGAAACCAACATGGAGGTGCAGAGAGCATGCAGGGGGCATCCACCCTGACAAGTGAGCGGACCTGAACATGTCCAGCAGGGGTCGCCAGCCACCATCACCTAAAGCAGTCATTTACTACAAGGTACCCTCCATCCAATAGAGGGTCTCTGACACAGGAACCAGCCCTGGAGCCCAGGCCACACCCACAATCACTGACACAGGGCCAATCAGGAAGTGTGTGTGTCTGGGGGGCTGTACCCGAATGTCTGCGGTGGTCAAACTCATTCAGTGATGGTTGAGGCGGCTTCCTCATTTGTAGAAACTTTCCGCTCTGCTAACTGCAAACCTCCACACCAGGCCCCCCTAACCCCCCTAAACTCCCCTTGTTAGCTGCAGTTTTCTTCTCTGGTTGGTTTAGAAGTTGACGTTGCCCACCGCCGAGCAGGAAATCACTGACAGCGAAGGGTGGAAGCCGCAGATTGAATTTGCACGCCAAGGCATTTTAACATCAAGGGTCGACATTGCCAGCTGTGAAAATGTGGCGGGTGGTCATGCCAGCCTGCTGCCTCCTGCTGTCCCTCAGGTCAGGTAAGTTGAGCTCCATGGAGGGTGGGCTGTGGTGTGAATAAAGGTGACCACCACGTGGACCTCAGCGAATGAGTGACAGCATTTAGAGAGTGGAGACTGCAAAGTGTCACCTGTCAGCACCACAGATGAGGGCCACACATGCTGTCTGTGGTTGGGCACTACTGGACATCAGGGTCCTAAAATGAACAAACTGAAGGGTCATCATTGTCAGCAGCTCTGCTTCATGACAGACACGGGCGCTTGCAGGACATCAGCTCCAGTGTCACTGGGCACTGCCAGCTTACAGGTCACCAGGCACAAGTGACTCCTGTCTGTCACTTCTGCGCCCTGTCCTCACAATTCTCACTTGACCTTTAGCTCATGTAGCAGAGACGTCCCTGCTGGTCCTAACATCTCGTGTCTCCTTTACTTTCAGGTGAAGGTCTTCTAGTGTCAGAGGTGTCGGTCACTGCCAGAGCTGGGCACAACGTCACTCTGCCCTGCTGGTACTCCGTCCCCTTAAATGGAGTTCGTCCTTTTTGCTGGAAGCGTGGTGACTGCCCAGCCATCATAGCATTCACATTTTGGTGTGGCAGCGATGAGATTTACAGTAAAGGTGACAAAGTGACCCGAGTGTCAGACAAGTACCAGGTAACTGGTGACATCCAGCATGGTAACCTGTCACTGACTGTGGTCAACATCAGCACGGAGGACAGCGGGCCGTACTGCTGCCGCGTCGACATCCAAGGAATTTTAAATGACCAGATAAGTTCTGTGCTCCTCACGGTGACTGCAGGTTTGACTTTCATTTCCTCTCCTTGTCATTGGTGTCCACTTAGGGGGTCTCACTTTAAGGGGTCTCACTCTCATAAAATGTGTGGTTGTTAATAATCCTGTTATAAATAACTTGTGTGAATTTACTTAATAAAGACCAGCTGGTAGATGGGGGGAGTGCTGCTGGGTAGTGCTGCCATGTCACATGCCCTGTGAGTCCAAATGCCCACCAGCTCCCTTCTGGGTGGACTTTGCATGTTCTTATAGAAAATCGTATTCTTAAATTTGTTAATTTACACGTAGCAGAAAAGTATTATAAGCACATGAGAAAGTAAGCATTGTTTAATATAAGCATTAAGATAAGCGTTAGGAATAAGAAGACGTGTGCCCACAAATACGTTTATTTTTTTTTATTTTGTATGAGCCTGAAGCCCCCAATAGTTCATAAGCCAGAGGTCAGACGTGCTAAAGAGCCGAGAGGAAGGACCCCTCACTTAGAGAAGCGATGTGAACTCTTTGGTTATAAATCATCGTAGTGAGTGCTGAGATAGCAGCCCCCCTTGTCAAACGGATAAGATGGGCACAGCGGGGTCTGACAGCCCCTCCGCTGAGAACTGATTAGAGGCAGGACTGGGGAAGTGGAATGCTGGGAGTCAGATGAGGAAGAACGATGGCTGAATCGTAAGAAAAGTCAAAGGTGCCCATTGCTGGTCGCCCGATGCTGGTCGCCCGATGCTCTCTCTGAGTTGAGTCTGCCTGTGCCACACACTAAATCTTAATTCTGCTGCCTGTCCCGAGTCTCCGAGTGCCCTCATTATGGGGCTTAGGGGGTCTGCGCCTGTCTGCTTCAACATTCTCCCTTGAGCTGATTGACTTCACTCAGAGTTACTGTGTTTAGTGAAAAGCTGCTTTTAAATTAGCCAGCGGCGGGCACACGCATGTGGTGTGTGAGGGTCCACGTTCTCAGGACCCCCTTCTAGACTGGTTGAACCTTGATGATGGCTCGCTGCTCCTGAGTTGTGGCTTCCTATCCCCGTCTGGTCACAGTCTGGAGTCTGCATGTTCTCTTTATGTCGCCGTGGGGTCTTCTCCAGTTATGCTGCTTTTCCAGTTTTGGGTGTGCATGAGTGTGCCCGGTAAGTGACTGGCATCCTAATGCTGCTGGCACACTCCTGAAGTCTGCAGATGGATGTCTACAGGAAGCAGCTCAGGTCTTCTGGCGGCCATTCCGGCCCTGAGGGTCATGGTTGTGGATTTGAACCCAAGACCACCCACTGCAGTGGACTGAACACGTTGGCGTAATGGGTATCTGCTTTGTCCCCCTTCCTTTTTCTTTTTCCACTGTGATTGTTCTTTCAGTCATCAATCTGAGCCTCAAAGGAAATGAAAGCCATCAAGTCAGTGGCATCAGCGGTCATGTGACTGACCTAAGAACTAAAAATAAAGTGACACGGCAGCCCGTCACCACGCAAAGCCCCCATTTAGGTTTCACCGTTAGTCCAGTCTAACCGTGAGTGGCCGTTCTGCGTCACTTGTCCATCTATCATCCTGCACAGGCGGTCACCACAGACGGTTTAATAAAACTCCACGGGGTTTGGGACAAAATGGGAACCAAGTGTCCAGTGCTGGACTGGCTGCCCCTCCACGCCTGGCTCCTGCCTAAGGAATGAGGTGAGTGGGACAGGCTGAGACCCCCATAATACAATAATGAGGTGTTGGATGGTTGGACCTGCTTAGCAGTACCCCTAAAGTGCCCAAGGCACAAACGGGTTCACATGCTGCCCTCCTCAGAGCTGGTATGGAGTTTGCCAGGTCCCCCGATCCCCATGGGGTTTTGTTTTGTCCTCGTACTCCAGAGACATGTGACACAGAGTGATGATGGGTGACCTTAGACTATCCGTGTGCGACCGAGTGAGAGCACGATAGCCCCCTGACCCCTCAGCCTTATGAATGAGGTTACTGTGACAGGCTGAGACCCTCTAATGCAATAAGAAGAAGAGATAAACTGGTGAGAAGTGACTTGGTGACTCACAGAGACAAGGGTTCAAATCCAAGTCAGGTCAATGTCTGTGTGGCACTTGCATGTCCTGCCTGTGTCCACGTGGATCTTTCTTCACATTCTCTGGTTTTCATTCCCCATCGCAGACTTGCACAGATTGTGTAGATTAACCAGAGTGTCCTCTCATGAAATGGCCTCCCCGCCAGGACGGACCCCTGTAAAGTGACCAGCGGCTGCTGTGCCAAAAGGCACCTAAAGGGTCAAAGCAGGTCTCATTTCTAATAAGCAGGTGGCTGTAGATGTGACACATGGGCACTGCTCTGTGGCTCGGTGACACGTGATGGTGGTCCCTGAGACTTGACCCTCACACTGTTACCATTTTCTATCAAACAGCCATACTTGACTGCATTCATCTTGACGTCTTCTCACAGAAGCCATCCGGCCCTCTTGGAGCTGGTGTGCTTTATGTGGCAGGACCCCTGCAGATGTCACAGAGCTGCATCTGGGACCCAAAGTAAAGGAGAATTGCATGACTGCCCTCCGCCCTGGTGGTGGCGCCACTCTTTTATTCTGTGGCTCGCTTTGGGGGACTTGCTGACCTTTCTTCTCCTTGTCCTGCACTTTCAGAATCTTCAAGAGAGCCAACTGTGACACCCACAGGAGACACCACCTCCGAGACCCCGACTGAGACTTCCACAGGTATGAAGGGGGAGACCTGGAGACGCGCCCTGTGGGTCCGGCAGACACGCGGCTCCCAGAATGGGCACAGCTCGGCTCCTCCAGTAGGCAGCGGCACTTTGCTCTCCACTTTGCTGCTCACTTTCTTCTTTTTTTCTTTTAAGCCACCAGCCCACCTTCTAGTCCAACGGTAAATCAGACTGAGACCACTTCACAAGCTGGACGTCTCCCGACTTCGGTAAGCCCGACTTCTTCTGCCCCTTCTTTCCACAGACAGACGTGAGGTGAGATGACAGCTGCCTGTTAGATGTCACAGCAAGCGGCTGTTCCAGCGGTGACAATGGAGTCCAAGATTTGAGGACGGGTGGCCATTTGCACCTTCATGAGGGCATTTAGGGGACTCTCTGCTGCCACCTAGTGCTCCTTAAATCTGGCAGGTACCCTCAAATCTGCCCATTCCTAAAATTCAGGTTGTAGTCCTTGTTGAGGGATCTGGGCTGTGATTGCAATCAAACATTTCAGAGCAGTTAGCCAGTTTTAGGGGTGGCACAGGGACACATTGGGTGGCACGGCCATCTCATCAATCCAGTGTCTTGCCCTCACTTCAAACACCAGGACATTGTCTATGTGAGCTTTGCATGTTCTCCCAGTGTCCAAGTGGGATTTCCTCCAGGTAGTCACAATGCTCTCCATTGTCCCCAGTGTCACATTATTTAGACAGCATGGTGAATCTAACCTGCACTAGAGTGGGTGGACCCCACACTGGTCTGAAGTCCCCTCCAGGGCCGTTTCCTGCCTTGTACCCAGTGATGCTGGCATAGGCTCCGGCCCTCTGTAGACATGAAATGGATTTGTGAGTATGAGGACGTTATGTCGGTGGCCTTTGGAACGTCACGCCTGCTGCCCCCTGCTGTCCAGGTTAAGAGAGGCCAAGATTTAGAGGGGTGAAGCAGCACAGTACGTCTGGCCTGTCCCATCGACTGGGGGGTTTGAGTTCTTTGAGTGGTCAGACCGGAGCTCAAACGCTGGTCCCACCAGCCCATGTGAAGATGGCATGTTCATAATTTGGGTTTGCATCCCCCACCAACCCCTTAAGTTCTCACAATCCACAGCCATCCATGTTTGGTGTTTTCAGGTTCTGAGATGAATGGGCGTGTGGTGCAGGGTGGAATCTTCCAGATGTTGCTAATTTTTAACCTCAGCTCCTGCGATCCTATAAAAGAGAAACGGGGATTAGAAAATGTCTCTCTGTTTTCTAACCCACCTATCAAGTTGAGGGTTACGAGGAGCTGGAGCCTCTCCCAGCAACACTGAGTGCCAGTTGGGGACCCCCATCCTGTCCATCCCAGGACGTTCAGGTCCAGATGCGGTCAATTCAGAGTCCAGGACTTACCTGACGAAAAACCAAACTACCTTAAGAAAAAGGCACCTGGACTCAAGGAGAACATGCAGACTCCACTCGGAGGGGCTCTGGGGTTGTGAAGATGAAAAGGACTCGTGGGCCGATGGTGTAACTCCAAAGACCTGGTCTGGTGGTCACCTACAGTATGTGGTCTTTGCTTCTGTTCTCCGTGTTTTTCTCTGCTCACCCCAGCTGGCTGATTGGCTTGTGGTGAGTGACTCAGTGCGCCATGTGTTGGAATCCCATCCATGGCGGCTTCCCTCCACACACATGTTGGAGGTGGATTAGACCTGGCAATCCTACCCTTGGAAAGAGCATTTCATGAAGCGGATGGACAGGCGCCATGTCAAAGCTGGCAGAGATGGGTAACCAAATACATGTCTTGCCCATGTTGCTTAGCATAAGCAGGGCGGCCTATCAGAATTTCTTTTTTACCACTTCTGATAAATAAAAATAAAGTTAAGGGAAACTGGGAGACAGAGAACAGTTTGAAGGCTGTGTGTGCCCAGTTGCCCCAGTTCCTCACAGCACATGCTATCTGGAGGTCTTGATGGCTTCCCCTAGGCCGCTCCTCCACCACAGTGCTTGGTTAGGGCAGCAGATGCCAGCCAAAGTGCCCTCTTTTATGGACCACCCTTTCTGAGCCCTTACTAACCCATGCGGTTGGTGGCACATCACAGTAAACGGTGCCCCCCCCAGTCCCATGACACACGTGACGTGACTGATGGGGATTTCTCTCTAATTTCCTTCAGGCCAGAAAGTCCATCACTGTCCCTGCTATGTTGGTCACCTGTTTGATCCTCCTGATTGGGCTCCTCTTGGTCCTTGTTTACAAATGTAAGTAGCTCACCGTTGGGGGTCCACGGGTTAGAGGGGTTGCGGGGGGTCGAGGGGAGCCATGTTGTTTTCACTGAGCCTTGGGTGAACTTCAGCAGCTGTCACTCCGTCTGCCCACTGCAATCTGACGACGCCGTGATGTTCAGCGATGACCCTGCAGCGGAGCGTCCATCTACAATTAGACTAACGGTGGGACGCAGCGCTGTGCGTGTCCTAATTACCCATAAGCCATTGTGAACGCACAGCATTGCGTCACCTCCTTATCTTGTGGTTACCGAGTAAAGTTCAGATTGCCTTCACTTTATGGGTTACCCTCGTATTACAGCATTGACAAGGGGCATCACCCTGGGCACAAGATACCAACAGAATGAGCTGGCATTCCGTCAAACAAAAGAGCAGCTTCAGCGCCAGCTATTGGGGAGCCATGATAAACTACAAGCCGGCAAAGTCAGCAGATTCTAACTAATGAGGCAACAGCAAGAGGTCCCTCCAAGGACGATGAGCCACCTCAAAGAGTGACATAAAGAGTGACAATCCAGTATTTAATGAATCATTTAATTGTGTGTAGTGCCCCTCACCAAGCGCAGGCCCCAACAATGGGCAAAACACAATTACAGACTTTCAGAGCGACCAGCTCCACTACGCAGGCACATCGAGATGACGATCAGTTAAACCCCACAAGGTCCCGACCGCGCCCGTCCATTAGTATTATTGTCCAGTTGTGGCCACTTGGCACCGGAAGAGAGGAAAACAAAAACTGCAGTCAGCAGCATCTGGGAGAAAACAAACCTCAGGAGTCAGCCTTGTGGTCACAGCGATGAAGACCTCGGACAACGGGCCCCGGCCCCCCACTCATTCTAGATGGCCAAATCCCTCTGTCCTTGGGTTTAAAGGCACCCAGTATCTCTGGTGTCTTTCTCAGAGACAGGAGAACAGCTTGGCAGCTGGGTAGGGGCACCATGGGGGACACCAGGAAGAGGACAGGATAGGACAGGACAGAGGGTGGTCAGTCATAGTCCACGCAACGGGCATTAATGACATGTTGTGCCACACTGGTTGGCGTGTTGGACTCCATTATTCTTGACCGTTGGCCTCAGTGACCCACTGACTGTTATTGTTATTCAAGGGCAGGAAGGAGGGGGAGGAGAGAAAAAGTGAAGAGAAATGTAATTGATGTTCTTTCCCGCCAATCAGAGGAAAGGGAGTTGTTAGGCAGCCAATCAGAAAGGGAAAAAGAAGGACGACTTTGTGGAGGCAGAGAGAGCGAGCGGCGATGTGTGGAGGGGTCGACATGATGGTGGGGGGCTGCTTAAGGACTGACTGACTGTTAATAAGGCGTTCATGAATAAACATGAGACAGATTCATTTAAATATGGTAATTAACTTTGGTGTTTGGTTTAAGTTTGACACACCAGGAGCTCAGGTCACTACAGCTTTGGGCTCTTTTAGGGTGCCAGTTTTTATGACTCCCCTGTAGGTGGCGCTGAAGCTGCTCATTTATCTGACGGAATACTGTTGGTGACTCGTCCTCAAGCTGTGACAGATTGTTCACACTGTCACCTATCTGTTGTAGACTATATAGATAAAGTTGTAGCGGAGTTACATAGTAATAGTGTTGTCAATGTTAGTACTGGGGGCGCAGATGATGGAAAGAGACCACAGCCCCAAGATGGAAAGCACCCGTTCTCAATCTCAATCGGTTACATCCGGCTCTTAACTATTTAAACAATCAGGAGGGAACAGAGAAGGGAGAGGAAGAGGAGAAAGATGGAGATTTTCATTTTCATGACCACGAACCATCTTTACCTGCTGTTTTCCACATCGCGCTTTTGGTAACCGGTTTGTTTTTCATTCCGCCGGACTTGCTTCAATTCCCTCATCGCCAGAGACCCCGGGGTCCACCACAAGCCGAGGATTCAGGGTTAGTTTGTTCCATTTGTTCCGGGAAATACAAACGCATCACATATCTGATGACCAGTCATCCGCATTCAGGACAGTAATATACTCGGACTCAAGTTCACGATCATTCATCTTATATTTCATTTATTGTTGTTGTTTGTTGTTGTTTGTTATATTTTAGGGGGGGCAAGGGAGGGTTTGTGGTGTGTGTGTGTCTCTGTGTGTGTGTATATGTTGAGGAGGCTTGTGCTTCCTCCAGACCGCGAGGGGGCGTCCGTCCTGGTTCTGTTGGGGGCCGGGTAGGGGGCTTAGAAGCCCAGCCCTGTAGGGACCCGTGGCCCCGCCAGGCAGCCCCAGTGCCTAATTATCCCGGGAGCCCGGCACTTCCGCCACACCAGGAAGTGCCGGGGGGAAGACGACCGGGGAGACACGGACGGCTTCCGGGTGCGCAGCCGGCACTTCCGCCACACAGGGGTGTGGCCAACATTAAGTGCCGGGAAGCAGCTGGAGCCCATCCGGGTTCCCATAAAAGGGGCCGCCTCCCTCCAGTCATTGGTGGAAGTCGGGAGGCAGTAGGACTGAGCTGGAGAGAGAGAGAGAGAGAGAGAGAGAGAGAGAGAGAGAGAGAGAGAGAGAGAGAGAGGGGACTGGAGGCGGCCAGGAAGACACAAAGACTGTGGGCCCTGCACTTTGGGGAAATCGGTACAAGAGGCACTGGGGTGTGAGTGCACGTGATATTGACATTGTAAATAGTGTAAATAAACAGTGTGTGGGTGCAAAATATGTTGTCCGTCTGTCTGTGCCGGAGCCAGCGTTCACAATGTATATATATATATATATATATATATATATATATATATATATATATATATATATATATATGTATGTGTGTGTGTATGTATATGTATTTATGTATGTGTATATATATATATATATATATATATATGTGTGTGTGTATGTATGTGTGTGTTGTTGCTTTGGTATATATATATATATACTGCTCAAAAGAATTAAAGGAACACTTTTAATCAGAGTATAGCATAAAGTCAATGAAACTTATGGGATATTAATCTGGTCAGTTAAGTAGCAGAGGGGTTGTTAATCAGTTTCAGCTGCTGTGGTGTTAATGAAATTAACAACAGATGCACTAGAGGGGCAACAATGAGATGACCCCCAAAACAGGAATGGTTTAACAGGTGGAGGCCACTGACATTTTTCCCTCCTCATCTTTTCTGACTGTTTCTTCACTAGTTTTGCATTTGGCTACAGTCAGTGTCACTACTGGTAGCATGAGGTGATACCTGGACCCTACAGAGGTTGCACAGGTAGTCCAACTTCTCCAGGATGGCACATCAATACGTGTCATTGCCAGAAGGTTTGCTGTGTCTCCTGCACAGTCTCAAGGGCATGGAGGAGATTCTAGGAGACAAGCAGTTACTCTAGGAGAGCTGGAGAGGGCCATAGAAGGTCCATAACCCATCAGCAGGACCAGTATCTGCTCCTTTGGGCAAGGAGGAACAGGATGAGCACTGCCAGAGCCCTACAAAATGACCTCCAGCAGGCCACTGGTGTGAATGTCTCTGACCAAACAACCAGAAAGACTTCATGAGGGTGACCCAAGGGCCCCATGTCCTCTAATGGGCCCTGAGCTCACTGCCCAGCAGCATGCAGCTCGATTGGCATTCGCCATAGAATACCAGAATTGGCAGATGCACCACTGGTGCCCTGTGCTTTTACAGATGAGAGCAGGTTCACCCTGAGCACGTGACAGAAGTGAAAGGGTCTGGAGAAGCCATGGAGAACATTATGCTGCCTGTAACATCATTCAGCATGAGCAGTTTGGTGGTGGGTTAATGATTGTCTGGGGAGGCATATCCATGGAGGGTCACACAGACCGCTACAGGCTTGACAAAGGCACCTTGGCTGCCATTAGGTATCAGGATGAAATCCTTGGACCCATTGTCAGACCCTATGCTGGTACAGTGGCTCCTGGTGCACGACAATTCCTGGCCTCATGTGGTGAGAGTATGCAGGCAGTTCCTGGAGGATGAAGGAATTGATACCATTGACTGGCCACCACACTTTCCTGACCTAAATCCAATAGAACACCTCTGGGACATTATGTTTTGGTCCATCCAATGCCACCAGGTTGCACCTCAGACTGTCCAGGAGCTCAGTGATGCCCTGGTCCAGATCTGGGAGGAGATCCCCCACAACACCATCTGTCATCTCATTAGAAGCATGCACCGATGTTGTCAGGCATGTATACAAGAACACAGGGGCCATACAAAGTGCTGCATAAATTTGAGTTGCTGCAATTCAATTTTGGCAAAATGGACTCGCCTGCCACATCATGTTTCACTCTGATTTTTGGGGCGTCTTTGAATTCAGGGCTCTGTAGGTTGATCATTTTCATTTCCATCAAACGATGTGGCATCCTTTCGTTCCTAACACATTACCCAGTCTATATCAGTATAGATATCCAGGAGGATTTCTGTTTCCCTTTGAGATCTGATGTGTTTTCAGTGTTCCTTTAATTTTTTTGAGCAGTTTTTTTTATATATATATAGAGAGATATTTTTTTTTCCTACGTGTGAAATGTGCAGCAGTGTTTTGTTTGTCATTTTATATAATTAACGACCTATTTTTACTTATCTGTGTTTGCGTGCTTTTGTAAACCGCTGATTGAGGGGTTGTTGGAGGTATGGCTTGATTTTATAAGATTCACCTCAGTAATTTATCCAGGCCCCAGGTCTTGGAGGTGCAGCTGCCGGCTGGGTAAGGCATCGGCCGTTACAAAGTGCCATGGGGGGACATCCTGTCCGTGACTGCGACCCACTCAGCCGTTACCCAGGCACTGTGCCCTTTACAAGAGTCCATGCCTCAAATCACAGACTACAGCGGGCGAGGAGGACAAACTTTGAACCCCAAGAAGTGACCAGTGGTCCACCTGGAGCTCTGCCCTGCCAAGTTCAGTTCTTCATGCAGTGACCCACAAGGTGGCACCGAGTGGCAGTCCTTACCCTGTCCTCTCACAACTTAAGTTTAGGGCTCCCCAGCTGTCTCTTTAGTGGTTGGTGATGCCAGTGGATAATCAGCATCTCT
The DNA here is from genome assembly GCF_016835505.1 of Polypterus senegalus. Classification (NCBI taxonomy): domain Eukaryota; kingdom Metazoa; phylum Chordata; class Cladistia; order Polypteriformes; family Polypteridae; genus Polypterus; species Polypterus senegalus. The sequence continues at coordinate 5,551,936 of NC_053166.1, read as the reverse complement.
CTTTTATTCTCAGGTAAAGCCCACCAGGACTGGGAGACCCCTTTAGCCCAGTAAGTATTGTCCTCCTAAGATGCGTTCCTCGTGGCTTCCTATTGTGAGTTGACTTGTCAGCTTTGAAGCAGATTCACCCCAGTTGACCACCACAGGGCTTCTGCCTTGTTAATGTGTGTCATCTTCATCTTCGTCATCTTCATCTTCATCTTGTGTGTCTGACAGGCAGCCCAGCACTCTTCAGGACAGAGTCAGCGTGGAGCAGAACGTTTACTCCTTAGATGAGCCCAATGACTATGAGGAGTGTCCATGATGGAGGTGACCAGCAAGAGGTGGGCAGCCACAATGGCATTGACGGGCCGCCAGTGCCAGCACTTGATGTTTTTCTCACTGAAGTGCATATGAAGAGACCGGACTGACCTGATGTGTGTTTGTCCTCCATTTTCTGTCACGGGCAGCCATCTTGTTGGACTTCACATCAGGCTTGTCCTTAGCTGTGGCTCTTTTGTGACTGTCACAGGTTCAGCCGTCAAGTCCCCTGTAAGTAAGTCAAATTGTGAAGTCCCCTCAGGCTGAGTCTCCAAACGTGTGTCATGAGGGGGCCATCAATTGAGATCATCTGATAAGCCAGCAACCCGAATCCTGGGATTTCTGTGAGGTGAGCAGAGAAAAATGAGGAGAAGCAAAGTGGCACAAAGCAGAGGGTCCGTCACTGCCCATGAGCTGCGGTCAACCTGGAAAAGAAACTCCCCAAACCGTGTGGCAGCTCTGACGTCAGCTTGTGACCCCATTACCTCATCCCCCCGCACTCTTTGGCATTTCAGTTGTAATTAAAGGGGAAGGAAGTTAAAATCAAAATATAAAAAGCTTTAAAGGGACTGAGGAGCGTCGGGCACAGGGGTGAGGTGACACACGGGGGTGAGGTGACGCACAGGGTCAAGTGACGCACAGGGTGAGGTGACTCAGGGTGCGGTGACACTCTGGGATGAGGTGACACACAGGGTGAGGTGACAAGTTCATCTCCTCAGGTGGCACTTATGTCAGGGTGGCATTTTTATACGAGACTTCTTTTATTTATATTACCAAACAATAAAACCCATAAGTGAGAGTTTGAACTGAAGGAGTTACTCAGGTGCCCAGTGCCCACTTTGTAGAGCTCCTGCCTTTAAAAACTGCAATAAATCTTTTCATTTTAAACGTGTCAGATGTTTCATACCTGGAGGTCTTCCTGCTTCACTGCACGGTGAGGGTTTGAGCTACAGAATGGCGCAGGCGCATTTCGAATGTCCTGATTTTTTTTTTATATAAAATTATAAATATCTTAATGGCCACTTTGTCAAATTTTGCAGAGCATTTTGAAAATGCCAGGGTGCCAAGAGAAACAAGTGGGCTGGCAGAAACAGCCGAGGTTCATTTCACACTCGCTTCACTCTATAAAATATTCATTTGGATCCAGCAGAGTGACAGGTAGATGTGAAAGGCGCTATATAATAGAGATGATGATTGATTCTGGCGGTCGTTGGTCTTAGAGTTGTGCCCGTCGTTGGTGTCCGTGTCTTGTGACACCATGAGGATCCTCTTCATGGTTTGAGCTCCGCCACTGTCTGCTGGTGCTGCTGCTGCCCCCTGCTGTTTGTTTAATCAGAGTTTGGTCTACGGGGGACATTTGGAGCTGAGGTGCAAGTCAATCCCAGTCACTGACAAAAGGCCAGTCAGTCATACTGGGAAGACACCAATATGGACACGCAGAGTGCATGCAGACTACAGCAGGCATTGGGGAGACCAGGTGTGACATGGACGCGTCCCACTGAGGTCCCCCCATCACCTAAAGCAGTCAGTTACTAGAAGGCACCCTCCATCCATTAGAGGGTCTCAGATGTGAGACAGAAACCAACCCTGCAGAAGACACCACTGCAACACAAGCCACACCCACAATCAATGACACGGGGCCAATCAGGAAGTGCGTGTGTGTCTGGTGGGCTGGGGTTTGAACCCGGGTGTCTGCAGCTGAGAGGCGGCAGTCAAACCCGTTCCTTCATTTCTAAGAAGTTTCCAGAAGTGCGCTTTGTTTTGTTTTTCTCATCTCCTCAATGCAGACCCCCACATTAAGCTGTTGCCCCCATTAGCTGCAGTCATCTTTGTTTCTTGGTTTGTGAAGTTGACGTCGACCACAGCAGGGCAGTGGGGTGCAATTCAGCTTGAAATTGGTGGTCCTGCGGTCTGTGAGGATGTGACAGATGGTCACTGCAGATGAACTTCATGGTCGGTGGGCAGTGGTGTGAATGGAGGTCCTAAGAGAGTGTGTGACTGCATTTAAAGAACGGAGACTGCAGAGGCACAAAACACAAGGGGCACACGTGCAATGGGCTGGCACACTATTGGGCAGCAAGTGCCTAAAAGTAGCAACCTGAGGGTCAGGCTGATGGGTGCTTACACAACATTCACATCACTGTAAGTGGGCACTGCCAGTTTCGTGTTCAGTGGGCATGTGTTACTCCTCCCTGTCACTTCTCACTTGACCCTCACATTGCAGACTTTCTGCTTCTCCAGCATGGCCCACCACTCTCGGCCCAACTGCCCCTTCTGTCTTCTTTACCTTCAGAGGTGCCCCTCCATTGCTGCAGCTGGGCACAATGCCAGGCACTCTGTCTTATTTCACGTAGTTTGTCCCTTCTTCTGCATGCGCTGTAGGTGGCCATCCACAGTTACAGTCACAATGAGGAAGACTATGATGGTGGGCTGCCCGGGCCTTGAGACAGCAGACCATTTGCACCCCCATGCTTCCCAGTTGTTAGCAGGTCCTTCCAGTCACACGCTGGCTCAAACGCGTCACCGTGACCGTGTCACTCTTTGCTTCCTTGAGCTTTGCCCTGATGTCCATTCTGATTGACCTGACTTGTGTAGTCACCGTCTAATGGCCGACTCCTGCACTTTGACCTCAGCAGATCTTCTGATGAACTTCTGGGCTTCTTGGAGTCTTCTGTGTTTGGCTCTGGGGCTGAACCTGCTGGGGTGGTCCGGCCATAGAGAAGGTGGCAGGTGTTTGAAATCTTCTTCACTTGTAGATGACCTTCTAGGAAGTCAGGCAGTTGATATCCATCTTTTAAAAGTTCTTCCTCGAGTCCTAAGCATCTCCAACCTTTTCTGTGAAGGCCTCACAGGGCTGTAATCTCACACACACACACACACCTTTAAATAGGACAGCTTCCTGCAAGACCCCCTCTAAGGATGTCCTCATCAGGTACGCCTGATTCTAATTGGGACCATCAGAGGTGATGATAAATGGTGGGGCGCACTTCCTGTTCCTCCACGTCTATAAGATCATACAGTGGGCTACAAAACGACAATGTGGCCTGAGGTTTCTTGTCTTTATCTACAGATGCTGAGTAAATGAAGACCTGGTCTGTGGAGAGGACCATTCAAACCCTGGGGGTCCGGCTGATAAAGCCATTGTCCTTGTGTGTAGGGGCCGAGTGGGTGACACGCAGTCTGTCTGTCACTTCTCGTGGGCAGTGGAGCAGTTGGCTTTGTATCGAGGGTGCTGCTCCTCTAGATGGACCACAGCCTAACCCTAACCCTGAGTAGCCCAGTGGAGTGGGTGGGACACATTGGGGTCTTCTGTCTGAGAACATCCAGGAGTCTGGACTGATGGATTTGCGGTCCACCCTAACGTGAATTACTCTCTTTGTAGTTGGTGGCCCAGTGCTGCTCCACTGACTATTGAAGGAAGTCGGACATCCGTGCCGCCGTGTGGCTGACCTAAAAATAAAAACCTGCCGCTGCTGTGTGTCACCACAAAAGAGGACCTCATTGAGTCCCTGTGTGACAGTTCACACGCTCTGCTCTGCTGCTTTGCCACCCAATGTCACCACAGCCTTAAATACACACGGGGACAGAAGTGATGGTGGACCACTCAGTTCAGGGGGTCTACAATGGCTGACGTATGTGGTGTAAGTGCTGGACTGGAATCTCCACTGGGGTCAGGGATGATTCTGGCCGTAAAGGACGGAGCATTAGAATGAAGGCACAACCCATCCAGGGTGGTCCTCAGGTTCTGTCCCAGGTGGGATGAACGAGAGGATCTTGTGAATGATTCACCCAACAGCACGAGAGGTGCCAATGCTGCCCTGGCTGAGGGGGGCATCCACAGGGTTGTCGGGGTGTTGTGGTACAGGAGGGGGACCCTGTTGGGGTCCTCGGGTGCCGCAGCTGTGTTGTGAAGAATGGACCTCCCTATTTGGGGGAGTTTTTGTATGTCCTGGAAGTTCTCCCAGTCTTAGGATATTTAAAAATGAGCAGCCAATGGAGAGACGCATCGCGTGATGTCATCAGGACATGCTGACCTAAGTCGGGACTTGCAGCCCATCGGCCAACTTCCCAAATGTCAGGAGCAGCAAAGCCATGGACACCTTGAGTCCTTCAGAAGTGGCTGTGTGCCTAGAGGGTCCCCAGTGGAAAGGCCAGTTTGGCCCAAGTTCTCACCTACTGCTGGAATCCGGAATATTGGAGATGTTCAGAAGGGGGACTCTTCTACACCTCATTAAACTTTGAGGACCACCCCAGCGCTAAAGCAAAGACAAAACCTTTAAGAAGTTGTGTCCCACCCTGTGGCACACGTCGGCCCCCCTTTCAGCCCAACCCTCAGCCCCTTTGACCTTTTAAACACGCGGCCTGTGGAGAACCGAGCGGCTGTGGTTAGACCTTCTGGAGGCTTCAGATGAGCCGAGCGCCTCGATGAGCACAACTCTGACTCATCCAGGAAAACCTCAGAAGCGTAACAGGTGTCGAGTGAAGCCCACCTCAGGGGTCTCCTGTGCCTGAAGCCAGCACGTTACTCACCCATGCGGTTTTTCTAGATGGCTCTACTCTGATGACGGCTGACAGTGTGACACAGCAGGCCTGCTGGTGACGCTTAGGGACGCGTCAGGCTGAGAAACACCAGGTGAGGTTTGGCGTGTGGCATATAGCGCCTTTCATACTGAGCCCCGCCTGAAAGCCCCCATAAGTCACTTTACGTTACAGGACAAGATGACAAAAAGAAGACACAAGAGGACGGAAGCTGAACACGGCAGGGACAAGAGAAGGGGATGCTGAGGGTGACGCAGTAAAGCCAAGACCCTCCAAAGGACCCCAACATGGGGTGGATGGGAAGTCATAGCGGTGCGTTCATGTGACCTGGAAGTCGGCTGTGAGGTGGGACTGGCAGGGAGTGACAGTGACACGAAAATGTGTTTTGTTGGCCCTTTCACAATGGTGGGACGTGAAACTCACTCAAAGGAAAGTCTTGGGGGCTTCCAAGGGTTTTGGGGGGGCAGGACTGTTGCGCCCTAAAGCATCACTTAGACTCCTGTGTTCACCCGTAGTCTCGTCAGCAGTCACATGATGTGTGAATCTGAAGTGAAACGTCACCGGGGTCAGCACCCCCCACCCCAATGGCTCTTTGAGTGACTGTCACCACTTCTTGCCCAAATGTCTCCAGTAATTTGGTTCCACTTGAAGCACTGCCAGGACCACACTGCCATCACTGCCGAGGTGTCTTCAAGATGTCACTGGCCACGTGTCCCCCACACACACACAATGCATGCCACTGGGTGTTCTCCGCTAGTGGGTCTCATTATGCAGACTGCCACCCCACTGCCATTCTCTGTTTCCTGGTCCCCGATACCCACCCTGTCCTAGCGCCATGAAGTGCCAAGTCTCTTTTCTGTCCCCGATGCCTCTTTAGGATTGTCACTGTCCTGACTGTCCTCATAAGTGGCACATCCCACAGAACTCACAGCTCGGCTCCGTGAGTCTGGAGGTCTTTACTTAAAACTAAATGCCAGGTGGACACCTGAGGAATGGGTCCTTTCAGGACTGAACACATCTCTTCTTGTGACCCTGGCACAAGTTTCACTGAACGTAAAACGCAATTTGTTTTACTGTTTTTTTGCTGTTTCCCCCAAATTGTTTTGCTCATCAGTAGGATAAGAAGCAGCAGACATGACTTTTCTACTCAAATCACTTTACAGTGACAGTTGGGGGTTTTCTTCAACCACCACCAATGTGCAGCACCCACCTGGATGATGCCATGGCAGCCATTTGTGCTCCAGTATACTCACCAGACGGTAGCTATTAAGTGGTGAAGGGGTGACAGACAGTTAGCCAGTCAGAGACACGGGATGATTAGGGGGCCACAATGACCAGACCCCGGTGGGACAGCAGGATACGCAATGCTCTTTACACAGGATGCCCAGGGATCTTTATGACAGCAGAAGGTCAGGGCCTCAGTTTTACGTCACTGGACTGGGGCATTGGGATCCAATCACAGACCACTGGGTAAGCGCCCCCTGCTGGCCTCACCAACGCCTCTTCCAGCAGCATTTCCAAGATGGCATCCCATCCAAGTACTGGCCAGAACTGAACACGCTGTGCTACAAGTGCGGGTGGCTCGGCTGACAGCTGCTGCTTATTGCTGGGATTGTAGCAAATCACTATGGCAAGGAGGCGGAGCCAGCTCTAGCATTTTTGCCATCTTATGTGAAACCTTAAAAGTCGCTCCTAGGCCTTACATCAGTGTTTCATGTACAGAGATTTATGTAGAATTTAAATTCAAGAATAGATTAGATTAGAAACATGAGAAAAACCAACGACTGCCAAGCGCAGTTGAATGAACCACTGGGAACTGTGGGTCGCCCCGCCTTTATAGGGCCAGAAAAAGTTAAATGGGCCTCTGGAAGCCCACCACATACTCCATAAACTCCTCATCCTGTGTATATGTTGTACTTATTGATCATTAAACATGATGACGAACTCCGCAGTAGGGAGGAAGAGAAAGAAGAGCAGCAACATCTGCTGAGCGTCAAGCACATCACAGAAGAGTAATTGAGCAGTGGGCAGACATGAAGGCTCTTAGACATGCCAGACAAGATCCAGGATAGAGAAAGCAGGAATGAGAACATGAGACAAACTCATGACCACCAACGGGCACCACTGATGACAACTTCTTCTCTGAAGTACTCACTGTGCTGTTGTGTTCTTTCATGGTGATAACAAAGGAACGTGTCACCCAAACAGAAAAGTGAGTGACATTCATTTAAGCACTATTTGTCCACGTGTCTCTCTAGCCATTGAATACATTTAAGTGACTTATTTGGTGCTTGAGATGTTTTGGTCTTCCTATCCTAATTCAAAATCAAAGCAGGACTACTGATCAGTACTTGTGCCCATGCCAGTCCCCTGGTGCCCCCCCTTAACTCAGCACAGCCAGACTATAAAGGCTAACTAGTGTTCCTTAATGGCTCTTACCTGTGTACTCTCATGCCCGTTGTGCCACATCTTTCCATGTTGTGCTTGCCCCTGTCTAAATGTTTTGAGCACGGGAAAGGCGCTATATAAATTCAATGTGACATTGTTATCATCCAAGTGCACCCACTGGACCACCCATCTTCTTCAATGCCCTTCCTTCTGAACTGGCATGGTGACAAGTTTTAACACTTTTTCTTTGTTGTGCCACCCTTTCCTACCTTCACATTTCCTGTCCACATCACAGTGACATCACGTTGATAGAAGGGGACCAAATGGAGGGTGGACAGGGGGGACTCCATGCCACACTCTTTGGCTGGTGCTTATTTTAAACCCCCACTCCATTTGTGCCACCAAGTCAAATCTGAGGTGTGCCAGGTGGCCCTTTGTGACGTGCTGGACTGTCCTCGATGTCCACTTGTATCCCTGGGTTTGACTCTCATCTCTAAAAGATGGCACAATAACAGTGGCATGCTGCCACGCTGCTCTGAGCTGTACAGATGAGGACAAGCAACTGAATGGCAGTCATCAGCAAAGCTGCGTTTGGCACCTCTTTGTGCCTCCTTAGTGCCACATCACACAGCCAAATAAAGAGGCAACGCACATTTAGCAAGACGAGTAAAGGTTAGCGAAATGTGCAAATGAGTAATTGTGAGTCACTGCCAGCGATGTCACAGGGCCACCCAAGGAACAAGGCAGCCATTGAAACGGCCCACTCGCCAGCAGCTGTGCGAGCCGCGTGCCTACCCCTGTCACTCGCCTGCCTGGAACCATAATGGCCCGCAGCAGCTGCCCGTCACTCGTCGGCCATCTCCTGCTCCTGCTCGCCCTCGGTGAGTCCCCACGGGTTCTTTCTCTTTCTCTGCTTATTGAAGCCAACGGCGCAAACATGGAAGGAGGCTCAGCCCTGCACCCTGGTGCTTTGGGGCAGCCTGAGAGATTTGGGTAGCTGAGTCGCCACTGGGGCACGGCTGACATTCTTTGTTGTCCGTCTGGGAGTGTGCCAGTAGTTTAGAGGAGGGTGAAGTGACTCACTTGGAGTCACACTGAGGTCCAACGAGGCTGTGCACTCGAGTCCAGACGCGAAGCTGCTGGCCAGACAGAAGTGAAAGCGCCGATGTCAGCAGACGAGAGGGAAGTGAGAAGGCAGCCAGCAGAAGTTGAGACCTCGTGAACTCGTGGACACTCTTGAGTTGCTCACCTCGGTCACAGATGGTCAGGGTGTGAGGAACGGCTACTTTGATTCTGAAGGACCTTCACGCTTGGGCAGCCTGGTGGTGCAGCAGTTAGTGCCTCACACCTCCACAGTCCCAGGTTCAGACCTCTGAGGGCCGTCTGCATGTTCCCCTCATGTCTGGGTGGGTTTGTCCTGCATGTTCTTCATTGTTTCTCCCAGACCTTTAATGGAGTGAATGTGTCAGCCATGTGTTGGGCCATTCAGAGTTGGTTCCCACCCTGCATCTGAGCACTGTAGTATATTGGAGAATGCAGACTTGGCTCAGGTGGCTTCACATGTGGACCCCGACCTGCCACAGGATGTCACGGGGGGGAAAAATTAATAGGGGCACACACTGGACTGTGGGGCCATGTGGTGGGCGAGTCGTGTGAGTCTCCTCGTTGTGGACAGACAGCTGGAGGGGAGGAGAGCCTGAGCTCAGGGACATTTGACTGTGGACATCATTATCTTTAGAAAGGTGGAGAGGCTTCATCATCCGTCTTCTGATCGTGCAGAGGATTAGCTGTCACCAGGAGGCGAGGTAAAGTCATCATCATCGTCATCATCATTACCGGAGGACCTCAGCCGTTTTCATCCCATCCAAATCGCTCACGTCAGTAACTTTTTATGCTCTCCGCATTCACATCTCAATATATTTTATGGTTCGTTTTTCCTTCCATCGAAGGTCCTTGAGGTTAGGCTGGTCACGTGTGTGTCCCCCCGGGGGATTTCAGAGGGCTTCACAGAAGAACTGGTTTGGAGTCGTTTGGATGTGATGACACTGCAGAACCATAGAAGGCGCGTCTGTCACAGATATTTCTTATTGCGTGGAAATAATGACTAACGTTGTGTGGTGACGGTGACACAAAAGACGTGCCGAATGTCCTGAAAGCGGGCCGCTGTTGGGTGACACGTTGACTCTAATGCTCTGTTTATTTGGTGGGTCTAATTGTTATTTGAATGCACAGCTGCAGTGGAGTGTAAGGTGGCTCTTCATGAAGGGCTCAGGGCACAGAAGTCAATACAGTGACATAACGATTACTAAACTAAGTCAGAATTTGATCGATATGTCGTTGTTAGTTAGTAATTAGTAATTAGTTAGAGTCACAGAGCTGGACAAAGCAGCTTCCTACCCCGAGTTTCACTGATGAGGAGCTCACCATCTGGCCAGACTTAACTCCATGAAGGACATTCACTGCTGGAAAGCCATAACTGGTATGGACTGGTATGCCTCTTTATGACTGACCATTCTATCCCATGATGCCCCATCGGCCCAGTCACACCAGAACAGAATTGGATGAACCGAGGGAGTGACCTGCACCCATAGGTTCAGGATTTGTGACAGGAATGGTGGCGGTTGGACTCTTAGACCATCTGGCCTCTCTCTCGTGATTTCTCCGGGATGAAGACCCCTCTGTCTCGGCAACCATTTTGAGACAGGCTTGCGGCCTTCGCCAATCCTCCACGCAAAGGCCTTGTGGCAGCAAAGACAAAGTTAGGCTGAGGGCCGCCCATGAGCTCGAGATGTGTTGCTGCTTGGGCTCTCATTGTGACCCTCATTTTAGTCTTGTGACCTGTGACTCCCTCTTGTTTGTTCTTGTTTGACAGCCTGAGATCAGGGTCACATAGGACTCCATGCAACAGAAGAGACGCCATTTTGTTTTTCCACCATTTTGTTTGTGGCTGCCAGCCGACTTTGACAATAGAAGTGAGTGGCATGTGACATCGTCATTGTGGCGGTGTGAAGGTCAGCAGTGTACACTTCCAGGTGGTCCGAGACCGCCTGTGATTTTGTGAGAGAGGTGAGGGTCTCGAAGTCTGCATTGAACCGCAGGACTGTGAGTTTGGATAAGCCCCCCGACTTGCTGGATTTTGACGTACAATGAAATGAGAAACACAAAATGAGGCCTACACCTCTGGAACGGAGCCTCGGGCTTTCCTTCCTGAAACTCCAAACATCCAAAGTGAGTTCTCAGCTCTTAAATCGGACTACTGAGGTCCAGGATCTGATGTCGGCCCTTCTGCAAACCGTAGGACACAAAAAAAACTCGAAACAATCGTTTAGTAAAATTCAAAAGCACTATATAAATAACATTGATTCTTCTTCTTCTTCTTCTTCTTTTATTATTATTATTATTTCATGCAGTGTGGTGTAAGAGTTAAGGTTTTGGACTTCAAACCCTGAGCTTGTGGGTTCAAATCCCACCACTGACACCACTGCCTGAGCCTCAGCAAGTCACCTGACCTGCCTGTGTCCTCTCATTGGAAAACCAAAAGAAATGGAAGCACCGTAGAGCACAGCCATAGCTTGTCGTGCCCCCAGCGCCCGGGCACATGAGGTCCATGCCGTGGCTTACTGGCAGGCCACATGTCACAGTTTGGTGATCCGCAACTCATTGTGACCTGCAGAGGTTAAGCACCAGGGTCCCAGCTGTTACAAAATATGGTTTAGGAGCCGTGTGCCACCCATTCAGAGTGCCCAAGTGGCCCTCGTCAGAGCACAGCCACAGCTCAGTGTGCCCACACCTGTCTGCTGGTGACCAAGCCTATCAGGTGACCTTGAGTAGTTTAGAGTCACCTGCAGAGGAATGACAGGGAGACCCTAAGTGACCAGTAATGGGTCAGCTGCAGCGCCATATGTGCCACCTCTCAGAAGTGCCCAGTGTAACTTTGGGGACTGTGGGGCCAGTCACTATTTAGCAAGTCCAGTCCTTTCGGGGTGGCCTGGTGACGCAGTGCTTAGCTCCACAGTCAGGTCCAGGTCTTGTATTGGCCACTTCCAGAGGAGAGTATGGACATTTTCCTGTGTCCTTGTGCATGTGGCTACTTGTCACCTCTCCAGTGGCCCTGTGCTCATCAGACTGTTCATTATTGAGTTGGCATCTCGTCCAGAGGTGGGCCTGCCCTCTGCTTTGGCTCTCTGTAATAGGAGGATGATTGGACAGTCCTCATAGACCCACCAGTCCAACACAGACTTTAATGTCTCACTGGACACTCACTGGCCTGCATGTTAGGAATGCTGGACCACCCCGTATTTGTGACGTGTACTGAGATGTCACGCGCCATCATGGCTGGAGCTTGTTTGAAAGGTGCTTGACTTTGATATTTCCTGGCTGGGATGGATGATAAGTTAAGTGGGCGGTGTGCCCCCATAATGGACAGAGACCATTGCTGGATGGTCTTTGTCATTCCAGGATGGTTTGTGACCCCTTCCCTAATTGGGAAGATACAACAGAAGGAAGGGAAGCAGTGGCCTCCCGGGGCTGAATGTACCTCCAGTCCACTGGGTGGCAGCACCCACTGCACTGCATGGGGAGCTGTCGTTCTGGAGGGCAGCCCTGATGGGGTCCTTGGTGGGATGCTAGGGGTCGCTGTTGAGAATAGTCTCCCCTGTCAGGTGCTGCTGGACCACACTGTCATGATGTGGCTGTCATATAAAGATGATGGTGGCTTCACTCTGCTTATCTCCAAGGCCACTCCATCACCCTCCCGGCTCAGGGCACTCCCTAATCTTGTCTCCCTTCTCACTCTAGGTGACATCTCACGGGGGAAGACCCACAATGTGCACGAGGAGGAGACGGCCATCTTTACCTGCAACTACTCCATCAAGTATGGCCTGCGGCCCGTCTGCTGGGGCAAAGCCTGTGGAACCATGTGGTGCCACGACGAAGTCATCCAGACTGACGGCCAGCGTGTCACATCCAAAAGGTCCAGCCGCTACACGCTAAAGGGCGACATGCTGGGTGGAGACGTCTCCCTCACCATCCAACAGGTGAAACCCACCGACGCTGGCTCCTACTGCTGCAGGGTGGACATCGAGGGCTACTTTAATGACCTGAAGGTGCTTCACACACTGCATGTCCTGAAAGGTAAGGAACGGTCAGATCAATAAAATAGATGGGGTGGCTGCCATAGAGCTGGAGGGGCTCGAGTTCAACTCCCATGCCAAGCACTGTCTGTGTGTGTTTTCCATGTGTCCTCCTAGGTTTTCTCCAAGTGCCCACCACATGCTGGCACCTCTAAACTTGTCCAAGGTCATTGCCCACCACTGAATTGTACCCTCCAGTTAGGGTTCATAACTGGTTCACTATGTTTAGTTGGGGGTGAGGGGCTCTCAAATCTCCAAACCCCAGGAACAACATCAGAGATACAAGTCCTGGGCTCAAAAAAATATTTCTTCTACCTTCACACAGGGTCCTTCTTTCACATTCTGCCATCCCATTCCCTTCTTTGGTCCCAAGTGAGGAGAAGTGACTTCTTTAATGCCAGACCTGGATGGACCTCTGCCCCTACTAACTTACCCCCCCCCCCCCTGAAATCTCCAGGTCAGGTGGAAGCCTTTGCTTCACAGCTCCCTCTGGTGACTCCCATGAACCCCTACAGATGAACACAATGGAGATCCAACGTAGAGATGCTGCCACCCACCAGGCTGGGGAAGCAAACCAACCCCTGAGGCAGTCTCCTTCCATTCATCTATCACAACATTACCCTGACCAGAAAGAGAAGGTTCACCATCCCAGCTAGGATGGGTATCATCCATTATGCCCAGGCTTCCTCGGTCGGAATGCCAGCTTATCCATTTCCTTGATGACACTAAAATGGCTTCATGGGAGGAGTAGGTTCCATTTAAGGAAGGATGAGGGTGGAATAGCATCCAGGCTTCCTGTCTCTTCCACAACATGGAGCTCATTGTCCCATTGCCCTGGCATGAGTGGACTGGCGACCTATTAAGAGTCAGCCTTGTGCCTCCATTATGGGTTGTTTGGCTGGACTGGAGGAGGAGGAGGAAGAGGTTAGGAGCACACGCTGATACAGCGCGTGACAAACCAACTCAGGACCCCAGGTTAGGACCCGCGTGCAGCCATGGAATGGGTGACACCTCAGCAACACACTAGTTGAGATGAAATGGTTTTATATGGTGACTGGAGTGCCAATTCTGCCACCAACCCCCAGGGTAGTCCTTTTACATGCCGACATGTTGACTTACACGTGCAAGGGGACATCTGTTGTCACATTTCGACATCTGACCCCTTTCTATCATATATATATATGTATAGGGTGGTCCAGATCTAATTATGCAATTTTCGTTACGCTATAACTTATTAAGTTTATTACATAGAAAATCACCGGACCATCGAGAAGTGTGCGAACTGATGACATATATATTTATATACAGTATAGCGCCTTTTACTAAAGGCACTCGGTGGGCGGGCCTTCTGTTTCCTTATTTCTTATTTCACAGGTGAATTGACTGTCCTGTTGTCACTCAAGGAGTCAATGATAGGAAAAGAAGTTCTAACCTTGTGATTTTATTTAGCATCTGCTAATAGTGGCTGCTGAGGGGTTTGCTCTGGGGGTCCCGCTGGGGGATCTAAACCCACTACCTTCCATATATCTGAGCATCGCCATCATGATTAGGTAAAAGTCGGGTTTAAGAAAGCCTAAGTGATGAGTCGGCAGTGTGGCTTTGTGGTGGTCAAGGTGTTAGACCCTAAGGTTATGAGGTCTAATCCCACCGCTAACACCATGTGACCAGGAGCAGGTCACTCCAAATAATGGATCCAACTATATGTCAAGTGCTGTAAGTCTCTATGGATGAAGGCATCAGATCAATTAGAGCAAGTCATTTAGGTCAGCGGCACTGCAAGCAGACATGACAACTGTCACCTTCATTCGTCAACGTTGAGAGGGCGGGCTCTACTTAGTGCTGTGTTTTGATTGGTGAATCCTCGGTAGAGTGGACATCGACCTTCAAGTGCCAACAAGTGCCATGTTTACAGCAGACATGACTTTAAGCTGCAGGATTTCCAAGTCCTCTCTTCAGACGATTCACCAATCAAAACAACAGAACTTGTTAGGCCCCGCCCCCCCCCTCCATAGTTTTCATTGCAGGCCTTAGGACACCATGTGACCCTGAGCAAGTCACTTCACCTGCCTGAACTCCAATTGGAAATCAAAAAGAAATGGAGCCAATCAAACACTGCGAGTCGCCTTCATTATTATTCTAAGAATCAAACCCGTCCACAAAATTCAGAGGGTGAGCACAAAGTGAAAATGTCCTCTCGGCCAATCAGCTGGTGGCTCAGCAGTATCAGGCCACGCCTTCAGCCCCACCCACATTTTCACTTTCTTTGCTTTTGGCCACACCCCTCACTTGTAATTGGATCATGACCAGGCAATTCCATGATGGTAGGGGGGGGCTCCTTGGTGCCCAGCGGTGAAGCCCCTCCGTCTCTGTCTCCGTCTCCTACTGCTTTTCCGTTTATGTTTCATTATGGGATTCCATTCTCCTGCTTCACAAGTTTGGTTTTGGTCTACGGTGGGTTTTGATCTTTGGATTTTGTCTCTGATGCCCAGAAGCAACCCCTGCCCACCCGCCCCCCCTCCCCCAGTGTGCACTACTGGCTTCCCACCATTTCTTGACAATGGCTGCTTGTTCAGTTCTACGATGATCTGAAAGGCCAATCCAGTCCTAAAGTTTGTGGTGGGCCGCTCATTATCAACGGCTGCCAGCTGCTCATACAATGGAAGGTGAGGGGTCCAGGGTGGCTCGATAGAGCTCATAGTCTGCTGGTCTGTATGGTCTTCAGAGGGACTGTAGGGGACAGTGCCAGCCTCCGTTAAGTGAACCCACCATCTGAGGCCTATTGGTGGGCCGAGGGGTTGTGGCTGACCTGCTGTTGGGCACATTTGGAGAGGCCAGCACTCCTTCTTTGGGACATGGCGGGGCACACAGAGACAGGGACAACTGAGTCCACACAGGGGGTGAGTGGGCCGGGGTGAGGTTCAGATCCACAGTCCCGGACCTCTAGAACAGAAATGCTAGCTGCTATGCCACCCATCAGTCAGTCACTCCCTCGTTATGTCATATAGCGCCTCTACTGGCACCTTCCGTTATGAAACACGTGAAGGCAGCAAAGTGTGGGGAAGGTGAGACGAGTCCAAAACGAGACCCTGTGAGCACATCTGGGGTGACTGCCATGAAATCTCAAGGCTTCTGATCGTCTTACAAGCTCTCTTGTCTTCTGCTTTCTGCCCTCAGCACTTCCTCGGACGACAACAGAGCCCAGTGTGGGAACCGCAGCCACCCTGGTGCAGAGGACGTCCCACCGGCCACCAGCAGCCAGTGAGTAGTGCAAGTCGACTACTTGTGACCTGTGAGGAGGGCGGGAACGCATGGTGGGCTCTTACTGGTGATGGTCACCTCATTATGGCCATTGTGACCTCTTAATGATGATAGTGACATCTTTAAGGCCCTGGTGACATTTTACTGGTGATTATGACCTCTTACTGGTGATGGTCACCTCATTGTGGCCCTGGTGACCTCTCACTGGTGATTGTAATCTCTTACTGGTGATGGTCACCTCATTATGGCAATGGTGACCTCTTAATGATGATGGTGACATCTTTAAGGCCCAGATGACCTCTTACTGGTGATTGTGACCTCTTACTGGTAATGATGACTTCTTTATGGCCCTGGTGACATCTTACTGGTGATTGTGACCTCTTACTGGTAATGGTGACCTCTTTATGGCCCTTGTGACCTCTTACTGGTAATGGTGACCTCTTTATGGCCCCGGTGTCTCTGAATGTCATGCAGAGAGCGCTGAGCACAGTGGGGCTGTCATTGTGGCCCCCGGCTCGCTCGATGTCATAACTGCCGGGCCACTCTTGTCTTTCAAACCACAAGGAGACAGTCGTGTGTGTGACAGTGGCAGTGACCCTGAGGTGTGGACAGGATTATTTTTAGTGCCTTGAGATGGCAGTGCGATGAGGTTACGGTGACAAGGGGCACTGCGGTGGCCCTTCACTGGTCTGCTCAGTGGTCTGTTGGTTGTTTCTGCTCTCCTCCCTCCTGATCAAAGCTCTGGGGGCTCCATGTGTTCAATTTTACCCTGGAAGGACATTTTTAGGTGGAGATTTTAAGTGCTGATTACATTCATGAGGCCAAAAGTGAGACCTGCTGAACAAACTGCTGATGATCAGAGATTACGACAAAGTCAGTCAGTCATTGAGTGTGTTATATAGCGCCCATCATGGGGCACGCCATCACACGGCACTTTACAGAGCCAACAAAACTTCAGAATACAAGCCCATTGAATACATAAAGGGCACGAGGGTATGCCCACTCAATGGGAGACTGCAGGCAGTAAAGGATGGCACTGGACAAGGTAGGGACACCCAGAAGTTATTAGTGGAAAACAGTGCTGCCAGTAGGTGCCAGAGCGCAAACAACATGAGTGCCAAGGAGGCCTGGCCCACTGCATAAAATAGATGGATATGTCACAGGAGACCCCCCGGACACTAATGAGCACAGCAGCCCAGACAGGAACATTTGTGACAGTGCCATCTGTTTGCCGGAGCAGGGAACAAGGGGGCTTCACTGGAGCCTTGGGGTGCAGTGACACCTTTGGCCACTGGAGGGAGCTCTAGTCTAGTTAATTAGGTAGGAAGGACCCCAGGGTGGGGTGTAAAGTCTTCTGGAGCCCACCAACTCGCTGTATTTGGAGTTAGAAGGGGAGCTGGTCAGGGGTTCAAACAATGAGCAGAAAAAGAAAAGAAATCAGACTGCAGTGTGTGTGTGTGTGTGGTAAGCAGGCTGGCAGTCCGGGCTCAGTACCCATACAGGTGGGCGCAGTGCAGCATCAGGTGTCGCTGTTTGTGTTTTGTTCATTTGCTGCTTGTGTTATCCCTGTGCTCATCCCTCCTCAATGTTTCCTTATTTCAAAGATGTCCTTCTTTGTCTTGACCTCCCTGGCATATTATATAATAAATGTTATAAAGGGCACCCCCTCCTGTTATGCCCAGTAATCATGATTTTGACCTTTTGTTCACTAATTATAGGTGATTATAAGCAAATTGTTCGTGTTTATAACATGCGGACCCCATGAAGTCAGAGGTGTTATAAGGGAGCCAATGCCTTTCAGTGACCTGCAGGCATTTGAGCAAATGGCAACAAATGGGCCCAAGAATGCCCACCAGCGGCATTCCCACAGAATATGAGTTTACAGGTCCAGCGACTTAATGTGATGGCGCCATTTGAACCTCCCAGTCCCTCTATTGCTTTGATTGTATTTCAGCTTTTTTATAGCGCCTTTCACAGCAGTCTGTCATGCAGATCATTTTACAAAGGTGACAGAGGAGACGGGTGGCAAGGTGGTGCAGGGGTTAGTGTCATTGCCTCGCATCTTCAGAGCCCTGAGCTCATGTCCATGTGAGTCTTGTGTATTCTCTCTGGGTTTTATTCTGCTTCACACCACATCCACCAAAGACGCAGAAGTTATGAAAACTGACCTGTTGTGTGGGTTTGGGTGGGCACTGCAGCGGACTGGGGTTTGTCCAGATTTGTTTGTGTCCCCCAGGCAAGTGCATGGACTTTAGTGAGGCTTTCTGCTTGACCCGGTGCCCATGATGCTCTATCTATCTATCTATCTATCTATCTATCTATCTATCTATCTATCTATCTATCTTATAGTGCCTTTCATATCTATCTATCTATCTATCTATCTATCTATCTATCTATCTTATATAGTGCCTTTCATATCTATCTATCTATCTATCTATCTATCTATCTATCTATCTATCTATCTATCTATCTATCTATCTATCTATCTATCTAAGCACTTCCTGTCCTTTGATTTTAGTTGTTCTCATTGCCTGCTCTTCTTTGCAACACTTCCTTCCACTTTGGTGGGTTTGTGACAGTTGGCTGCCCTTTTAGGACTCGGACTGGCCGATCTGAAACCTCCGAGCCTTTCATTTGCCGACTTGTTTTTGTGGTTTGGCTCCTCGTCCTTCTGCATAACCCAAGGAGACTTGAGTTTCATGTCACAAACAGACTGAACATTCACCTTAGGAATTGTTATGAGGAGAGAGGCAAAATAGTGTGAGGCTTCCAAAAGCTCCATGAAGGGCTTCACAGGCCAGGCCAGAAACACCTCAACTCAACGGGCTTAATTCAGTTGCAGCAGCCTGCCTCAGGCCCAAAGGGGGCGTAAGCCTTAAAAAATAAACTTCAGCGTCCCAGTAATATAACTAAAGAGGAGGGTGACCGTAAACCCGTGGCTTCTATAGGAAGGTGCAAACAGGAATCTTTATACATTGAAGGTTAATTTGCAAAAATAGTGAAATGCAGAAAAAAGGATCAGCAGAGCAAAAAGAGGCACAAAGGAGTTGCATAAAGAAACAAAACCCAGCAAACGAGCCGTGAAAAGCTAAAGGAATAATTCAGGAACAGAGCTGAAAAATAATAATAAAAAACCAAACTGTAAATCCAGAATGAACTGCCAGCACTGACAATACTTCACAGTGAACGAATGACTCCCGACTCCTGAGCAGCCTTCTCTGCCAGTTACCCCTTATCATTCGGGGTCATTTTTGCTAAATCGCCTGTAATTCGACCTCTCCAAATTAGAATCATTGCTGTTATTGAACTATCTGGAGTATAAACACACGTCTGGTCTCTTTGTAAAGGTAACATTCTCTAGTTTCACCCTTAGTAGTCAGAATCACTGTAGGTGTGACTGATCAAAAGTTATGCACATTAGAACTCACAAAGTTCTAAGTTTTTTTATGAAAATAAAGCTGCAGTAGGTAGGTGAGGACAGAAACACACTATGTACCAACAGAATAACTTGTTGACTACTCACATTTCAAATTTGAAAAGAATACCAGTAACAATGACATTTTGACACCAGTTTTTATGTGGGCATGTCCAGGGGCTTTTTAGAGGGACCATTATCCACATTTTGGACCGTATGTTAAAAGTGTAATAACTTTTGAATGCTTCAACCCACAAATATCAATGAGGGCTCTAATGACAGCTTACACCTTAAGGAATCTATATCTACACACAGTGTCACTCTATTAGTTATGGAAATTCATGTTCCATAATAAAACAATAAAAATACACATTTCTATGTAAAATAGTCAATACAAGTTATGGGCCAAAAATATATTTATATTTTTTATTTTTTACTTTTATTTTTATAAAATGCACACAAACTATACACATTTCTTTTACAAACTGTTACAACACAGCTCAGCGTTTTTCCATGTGCCACTTGATGGCAGCAATCACTAGCAAGCAGAAAGCACAAGGGCGTGGCATGTCGCTCTCTGCCATTAGATGTCTCCTGGGCCGGTTGAATACTTTCGCAACGCGTACATGCATCTATTATTTAATCGAGCGTTTATTTACGTTTAAACTTCTACTTTTATTCATATTTAAAATGCGAAAAAACTTGGCGAAATCACAATAAACAACCACGCACCAACTCTGCAGACTGGCACAAATGCCACCTTCACGCAGCTCCGATCGTTTTGTTTACAAGTTAGTATGGCAAGTTACATATCAAAATGCTCGGCTGCTCATTGGCTGTAAGTTTTGAGTGTCAGTCACAGTGTCCAATCAAACTGGTAGATTCTACCAGAGTTTGAAGCAGACGTCATCCTCCAAGCTGTCTGTGACACTCATTGGCTATACGAGGTGCCAGTCAACCCCAGACCCGTCGTAATTGGCCAACTTAGGTGTCGATCAGAAGCTAACACTTCCGTGTTTCATGCGGTAGCATGGTTATCGCCGACAGAAACAAATTACGTCTGATATGAGCAATATAAGTGAAAAAAAATTACTTAGGTGGTCTCAAGTTATGAAACGTTTTCTGGAGTTTTTGTCCCTTTGAGAATATATTGTGTGTTTTGGACCTAATCGTTTTACTGGATTATATTCGCTGGAGCCTTACGGACACAATGGGATCAATACTGCTCGGAAATATTGATGTTTGACTTGCAGGGGTCTTCAAAGGTAGGGACAGTCAACTCTTAAAAGTATGTACTTCTCTGTAAAAAAGGCTTTAGTGTCAGTGCTGTGGTTGTTGTGTGTCAAAATGGTTTACATCATCGGAAAGACGAGACTTTGAAGTTTCATTTGATGGGTGGGGTGTCGAGATGCATGGCAGATGGGCATGCACACATTACTGTAACGTTTTTAAAACGCTGTTATGTCCCGGGACCGGCACGTGTGCGCGTTAAGAGGTTTTAAATAGCCTGAGGGCGGGCTCAGGAGTGGTGACTTCAGAGTGGCCCCGCCCCCTAGGGCACCACCCACAATAAACACGACAACAACATTAAATAGGAAACCAGCACACATACTGTAATGTAAAGACGTGAAACGTCGTAACTCCAAATGAACAAAACCAGCAATAAAACCTAAAATTCAAATAAACCCCACCTGAAACGTAACAAGGATATCCTGGTCAAGTGGACAGTTCATAGCTCCTTCATAATAGTGGTGTGCCCACTGCATTGTACCATCATTGCAGGTCCATTGCCAGACATTGTGGGCCCTGTGTCACCCACAGACTTTAACTCTTGACCCGTCCATCTTTGTTCCGAACGGCTTGGGTGTTTCTTTGCACTGATGCTCCTCTTGGATGCCAGAGGTTTCTGCTTTCCTCCTCTCCCACTTCTTCTTGCTCTCTTTCTTATCATGGAGTCCTGAACTCTGACTTTAGCTGAGGCCAAACAGGCTTGTGGATTTTTGGATGTTCCTTTGGGATCCTCTGTGTCTTCTTGAATTTGACGTCATTGTACCCTTTGGGTCATTTTGGTGTGTTGACCTGTTCTGAATGTTCTCCACTGGGGATTAATGGATCTCCTAGTGGTGCCATAGACTGACTGTGTCATCCTTTCTATGACTGTTAAGTTTCTCTTCTCTTCTGTGGTTTCCTTTGATGGAGGCCTGATGTTCTTATGGTGACAACTTCACTCCCATGGTGAGGGTCAATAGATGGGAAGATTGAGAAAGGAGTAACTGTGCCCAGTCCACGGAGTCAGATGAGCAATCCGCCTTGTCAGCTGTTCGAGGGAGGAACTGAGGGGACGATTACCTTTTCACAGCTGTTGGATATCTTAAGTAAAAATTCAGAAATGGTGTTCTGTGTTCACTCAGGTTCCCTTTATCTAAAGTCCATTTTGACTTGATATCTGAAGCCTTTCTTTGCGACAAATACACAAGAACAGAGGAGATCAGAAGGGGGCAAATACTTTTTCACAGTACCGAGAAACTCTACCCTCATGCAGGTTAGGTGGAGTGGTGATGCTAAGTTGGGCCCATTGTGTGTGTGTGTGTTGTGTGTGTCTCACTACGATGCAGTGCCATCCCACCCAGGGTTTGCTCCTGCCTTGTGCCCCATGCTGGCCGGAGAGGCTCCAGTGACCCCACTCAACATAAAGCAGATGTGCAAGATGGAAGGATGAGTGGATTTTGGATTTTAAATTTCTCCATTCTTGTGACTTTCAGTCCTTTTCTGTTTACATGGTGACAGGGTGGGTTGTTCCACTCATGGTGGTCCCAGTGACAGAGTTTCAGGAGCTTTGGGGGGTGCTGACGAGCTCAGTAGTGTATTGGACTCCCTAGCGCCCCCTGCTGTTGTCCTCAATGAAACGTTCAAAACTGCTCAAGAGAAGTTTCAGTCTTACGTGGCAATTAAAAGTGGTCCGCTCCTCTCTGCGAGGGTCTCTTTCAGCTGTCATTTCTCAAAAAGCCGAGTCTCGAGGGGGCACATCCGCCCTCCTGATAGAGCAGCACTGTTGTGGTTTTCCTTTTGGTTTGGTGAGTCACTTAAACCCCTCTGTCACAGGCGGCCCTTTCTTTTTAGTTTGCTGCTGTCAGCTTCTCGCTTCTGATGTCATCTGGTGCTCTCTGAGTCTGAATGGCATTTTAGAACAGATGGACTCGGGTTCAAGTCATCTGGAGGGTCAGTCAGTCATTGTCCAACCCGCTATATCCTAACACAGGGTCACAGGGGTCTGCTGGAGCCAATCCCAGCCAGCACAGGGTGCAAGGCAGGAACAAATCTCGGGCAAGGCGCCAGCCCACCGCAGGGCCATCTGGAGGGTCCCATTTCTAAATGTCACAAGCCAGGCTGGACAGAATCCCAGATTGGCACAAAGTATTGAGTTGGACGAAGGCATCCTGCCATAGAGGAGATCATCCCAGTGCTGACCACCAGTTTGTTCCTTGGACCTTTCATTTCTCTACATGACAGTGGACAGCCTGACCTTTCAGTCTTTGGGTGACCAGTAGGATATCCAAGGACCTTCTGCTGCACCAGGACTCAGGGGGGCATGGCCCAAACTGACCTTTCTGACCAGGCTGCCCAAATGTGATGCCAAGCTGGCAGATGCCCAAAGCAAAGTTCAGGTCACCAGAGGCCCACTTGATGGTGGGTTTGTGTTCTTGATTTGAACCCGTGCCCCTTGACAAAGGTCCCTGAAAACAGACCCTCTGCAGGTGGGACGGCTTCTAATCAGTTCCACCCGGGTCAGATGAGCCTCAGGAACCACCCTGACATGATGCCCTCTGTGCCTCCCACTCATGCATCTCACTCACTTCTCTTTGCAGGTAACTGGATTGAGGACGACACCCCCAGTGTATCAGGTGCAAGACCACCAGAGTCGAATGCCACCCTGTCTCGACCTTCAGATATCGTGAGTGATTTGTTTAATTGTGCCCCCTCACTTCACCAGGGCTGTGCCAAGGACACCCCCCTTCACTCCAGGGCACATAGCAGCTTTGGTGACAAAAATCGATTGTTCACTTTGGACAAGGAAGTCCAACTGGCACCGACACACAAGCAAGGACACAGAATTAGCAGTTCTCTAATCTGCCAGCAGGGGGTCAGGGTGGCATCGCTCAGCCGTGACACACAACATCAGATATCAGCACACAACTTGTCATTTACTGCTCTGTCATCATGATGACCACTAGAGGTCACTCAAACCCAAAAGAATGTGCCAGAAACAATCGGATTAAGTCAAACAACGAAAATACACCATGGATGTGACGATCATAGGGAGAACATCAAATATTAAAGGAACAGACCAAAAGAGCAAACCCTGCTGCCCCTTGTGGCCAGGCTGGTGTGGTGGTCTGCCCACCTGCCAACACCTCACAAAACTCCGCCCACCTTACCTCCCCTACCTTTTTCATCTTCTTATGCCAGTGAGGTCCTCTCAGTTATTGGTCCATAATGACCTCTGGTGGTCCCTGAGTGAACTACAACCCAAAGCCCAGCGCAGTCTTTCAAAGGCTCCGATCCTCAAGGCTGATTCTTTCATTTGCTGGTGCCAGCTGCCAGCTCCGAGGTGTTGTGCTGTCATCAGGTCAGTCATTCATGCCCACAATGAGTCCTTTTAGAAGGATTGGCTCTCCTGGCACTTACAGTCATCTGAAGGACCTTAAGTGATGGCCTTTTTTCTAAGTGCCCTGGCAGCCCCTGCCTACCTACAGCAGTTTTCCATTTTCATTTTCCTCCCATGCCCCTTTGTGACATCGCTTCTGTCCTTGTGCCACCTCTCCCCTGCCAGCAGCTTTCCAGATGATCAGCTCCTGATGTTTTACTTAGCTAGTGGTTTATTCACCCATAGCAGCTTAAAAATGGCAAGTTCAGGGTTAGGGTGAGACACTGGCAAGGTCACAGGTGTGCCAAGGCTCAAAATGGGGCATGTCTCGTATAGTGACTTTCAAAAATCATCACCCCAGGGGGCTTCACAGATACAATGCCTTCAGTTTGTCCATGTGACCTTTGTTAGGTGACACAGAAGAAGGGACTAAAGTGACAACACATCACCACAGTCCAGCATGCCAGCTGTTGTGCCACATTACTTACAGTATGAATAGGCTGGCACTTTAGAAGAAAGCTTCCATTTTGTTTCATCATTGCTAATGGAGGTCGAGCCTTTAGTTTTAGAGGGTGACACTCACAGCTCCAGCATTCAGGGATCAAATCCCCAGCCTGGCACTATCTGTGTGGAGCATATATGATGTCCCTTTAGGTGACCATCCTCACTCTACACATTCATGTCACCCGCCTGGTCTTCCAAGCCACTGTGGGGCACCGCAGGCAAACGCGATGGCAGCGGCTCAGCAGGTGGCCCAAAGATCTGCTCTGGGTCCCCATACCTCAACGTGACAGACCACTGTCATAAAATGAGGCCACTCACTGGAAGGGATGCCAGCTGGGAAGGCAAAGAACTTTAATGTCTTGTAAATAATACAATGGCTGTGAAAGAGCAGGAACAAAATTAACCAATCAGGCACAAAACCACATGAAGTCCTCATTGGATTAGTGGGTGACGGACATCACAGCTCAAAATCAATGGCCACCTCTGAGGGACACTGTGGACAGGTGGGCCTGTTCGCCATTCACATCTGGGTGTTGTGTAAACACATCGTCCGTTACGTTATCTGCTATATAGCGCCATTCATGTACAGTAGATATGGATTATACACCATTATAAGAGATATAACGTCATTCACCTCTGTAGATCGTTCATGCACTGGTATCTTCTGTAAAGCCTCTGGATGTAGTTTATATGCCATTTTCTGCTATATAGCGCCTTTCATGTCAGTATATCAATTTGTACAGTGATATCTTTGAAATGGCACAATTCACCTTTGTATGCCTCATCATCTCTTCTATATTTCCATTACAATCTCTATATGACTGATATGTAGTTTTCTACGGAGTAGCATTCACCCCTGTATTATATAGCGCCATTCATGTATATTTATGGATTATACATCACTATCTGCTGTATAGCGCCATTCACATCTGTATGGAGATTATACACCATGATGCTGTTCAGCGCCACTTTTATACAGCATTACCTTTTTTATAGCGCCTTTCGCCTCTTTATATGCATCCATACACTCTTTATGTCACATTATATAGTGCCTTTCACGTCTGTATATCATCAGTGTACCATGATTTGTTTTATAGCGCCATTCACATCATCGCATTCGTGTTCGCGCTTATAGTTTAATGCAGTGTTTCGACTTTTCTTAATATAATTATTTCTATTTCTCGGTTGTCATCGGAGCTTTACGGCGCGGCTCCTTTTAGCTTCACACTCATCACTTGTCTTCTGATTCTCTGCAGGAGGAAAGCACAGTGAAAGGCCAGCACTCGAACATCGCCATGCTGGTGGCCTGCGTGACCGCCTCCGTCCTGACCGTCCTCAGCTCGCTGGCGGCGCTCATCTTCAAGTGTGAGTAGCCGCTGGTGCTCGGGCTCTGGCTGGGCGCCGACTGGGACAGCTTTCTTTCTTTCTTTCTTTCTATTTCTTATAGATGCTTTTTTCAATATAGCGCCGTTCACATCTGTTATTTTTCTTGCTTTACTTTCAGTGAAAATGCAATATAATTCAAATTATACAATTCAAGTTATTCTGACACGTTTAAGTTGTAGCGGAGTCACAGCCCTCCGTCAGGTTTTGGCCTGAGGACCGCAGACCACCGACTGCGTGGCGCCTTCACTACGGAGGTTCAAGTGCACGAACTGCCACTGACTGCGCCTGCGCGTCGCCATTTGAAGCCAATTGCAGTAACGCTGCGCGGCTCTTGAATAATCAGGCGATGGCTGGACGTTGCAGGGCGGCTTCTTCTTTTGAAAGTTTTAGAGCAGGGTGACATGAAGATATCTTCGTCTGCTTTGTCGTTTGTACCTTAAACATGGCATGGAGCTGGCGGAATGAACTTTTCAATGGCTGACCCCACTGTCCCTCTGTCGGGAACACGAAGGCGACTTTCTAAAGATGGCTTAAAAGTTCGGGCGTTTCTTCTTCAATAGATACAGTCAGGTAACCTCAACTACTCCCGGAGTTGGCCTTTTGGTGGGGCGCCCCCGTAGGGTGGTCTCACCGCACACATATTCTGTGACTTTAATACGTGCGTTTTAAAAGATTAATGAAGTAAATGGTGGCACTCAGTTCCTAGTTTTTAATTCGCATTTTACTCTTTAGGGAGGACAGAATTAATGACATAAATAGATAAATATGCAAATAAATAAAAGTAGTAGAAATTTGGCAATAAAAAATGTAAACAACCTAAACTGTAAGTATAAATCATACAGGTGTAACATTTACAGTGTTTCGGTTTTTATTTCATTCACGTACTCATTTCAGGGACACCACGCGCGATATGAAATAAGCAACGGCAGGAGAACTGTCACTTTCAATCATCGAAGTAGAGGGGCGGGCTCTAGCGAGGACTGTGTTTTGATTGGTGAATCGTCGGTGGTGCGGGCGTGAAACCTTCAAGTGCCATCAAGTGCCACAAACACTGCAGACCCCTAATGATACATTCGGATTTTCGTGAATTAAAGTCTTCATTTCGCACAGCAGTTCCGGGCCAGTGTTTCTTACACTCAAGCGCCAGGATTCTCGGGTCCCGCCAATGAGCCCGACTGACTGGACGGCTCCACTCCTAGTGCGCATGTGCCAAAGCGCTCAGGGCCTCCAGCTCCGTCTGTCCGTTCGTGTCGCGTCTGTCCCACTAGAGAAACCCGGCGGCCTCCCGTCTCAGGACTCCTGCAGTGCGGCAGACTCGTTACGCGGCTCCGCCGAAGACAACACAATCATTTCTTACGACCGGAGGGCACTTCGGATGTTGTCAGATGTAAACGGAAAATAAATTTCTTGGATGGGTCAGATATAAATATGAATAAAGCCAAGGGACCTCCGCACACACCGCTTGAACATTTACTGTCTTCTTTATCTTGTGGATTTAGTCGGTGAGTAAAACGCCCTGTCGGGTCCACCTAACCCAGTAACGGGTCCAGGGTACGCCGTTCACAGCTTTAATGTCGCGTGCGGATGGCTGAGATGGTGACGAGAGTTCAAGTCGACTTCATCCCCGGCATGTCTTGAATTCTGAAATAAGCGAACATGACGCGAGCGCTGGAGGACCCCGTGAGCTCCACTCCAGTGTGTTTCAAATTCAAGAAGTGCTGCTTGGCACTGAAGAGATGAAGAAATCTGACACAAGCCCCTTCCCAGAGTAGAACCACCTTACACTCTTAAAAGTCTCTTAAAGTCCTTGCTGTTGAGTGGCTCTTTAATGGGTTGTCTGCTTCCTCGTGTGGTTGCTTGCCAAAGAAAGAGTTCATTCTGGGAAGAATTCTTTGCATGTGGAGTCGGTCCTTTGGGGTTTGCGGAGTTCTGTGCACAAAACGGAAATGTTGAAGGTGTAGTAGGCAGGATACCAGCACTGAACTGAGCCTGTGTGGCTGAATGCAGCGAGGCACCTTTAATAATCCCGACTCCATTGGGGTCTTAAGCAGGCCCCTTATCACCTGCTCATGGCTATTTGTCGAACCTCATGCAGGTCTAAATAAAGTTTCTTTCCCGTGGTGTGGTTCTTTGAGGATCCTCCTATGGCACCAAGGTGGGGACGATCACAAATAAAAGGACATAAAATATAAATATAATATAATAAAAGTAATAAAAAAGGACATCAAATATTAACGAAACAGACCAAAAGAGCAAACCCTGCTGCCCCTTGTGGCCAGGCTGGTGTGATGGTTTGCCCACCTGCCAACACCTCACAAAACTCCGCCCACCTTACCTCCCCTACCTTTTTCATCTTCTTATGCCAGTGAGGACTTCTCAGCTATTAGTCCATAATGACCTCTGGTGGTCCCTGAGTGAACTACAATCCAAAGCCTAGCGCAGTCTTTCAAAGGCTGATTCTTTCATTTGCTGGTGCCAGCCACCAGTTCTGAGGTGTTGTGCTGCCATCTTCCCCCTATGAGTCCTTTTAGAAGGATTGGCACTCCTGGCACTCACAGTCTTCTGAAGGACCTTAAGTGATGATATTTTTTCTAAGTGTCCTGCCAGCCCCTGCCTACCTCTTTCTTATGCCAGTGAGGACTTCTCTCCTTTCTAATGGTGTGGGCAGTCCTGGAAGGCACTTTACCTGCTCATGCGAGTATTTGCTGTTTTTCTTCACAGGTAATCTCCTTGAGAAAGTGTGGCAGCACGCTGGAAGGTAAGCAGAGAAAACAAAATGGAAAATATTCCCAAAAAAGGTTTCCAGGGGTCGATGGCATAATGGGGTGGTTTGGGGAGTCGAGTCTTCCATCAGCTAATCTCAAAACTCCGTCCCTTTAAGGCTGCGGTGGCAGCGAGTTTCATTCAAACCACTTCATTAAGGTGAAGTCAGTTCAAATATCATTTCACACCATCGGAATCATCGGCTCGTCTCCCGATGTTCTCCTGTAATTCCTACGAGCTCAGCTTTCCTTTTCTAACAAAGTCATAAAAGCGGAGTGAATTGACTCCTCTCTACCCTGAACTCATCTTCCCTATCAGCTCTTTCTTCATAATGGATGAACGCACAGGAGAGAAAGGGACAGCCACTCCGCTGCCCACTCGCCTGCCATTTACAAGTTGATGTCTGCTGTCACCGCGGGGCTCCTAAGTGACCCTCCCTTCTTGTGGCAGCTTGAATATTTCATGGAGCTGAGGAGGGCACCCCCTTCATCAAATGATTGGGTTTGTTGAACAGGCCGACCCGCCCTGGGTCAGTTGGTGACGGGCACACTCTGATGACGGGTCAAGTGCACAGAATAACTGAAAGGAAAACCTGCAGCCACCCCAGTGTGAGCCCCCCGATGTACACATTGTGACAAGAAGCCCTCCTGCAGAAAGTGACGCCCACATTCAAGTCCCCCTTAAAGCTTAATATGTTAAATGGTGGTCCTGATACAAGGGTGGCACGGTGGCACAGTAGGTAGCGCTGCTGCCTCGCAATTAGGAGACCCGTCTGGGTTCACTTCCTGGGTCCTCCCTGTGTGGAGTTTGCATGTTCTCCCCGTGTCCTCCCACAGTCCAAAGACATGCAGGTTAGGTGGATTGGCGATCCTAAATTGTCCCCAGTGTGTGTGTGTGCCTTGCGTGGGCTGGCACCCTGCCCGGGGTTTGTTTCCTGCCTTGTGCCCTGTGTTGGCTGGGATTGGCTCCAGCAGACCCCTGTGACCCTGTAGTTAGGATACAGCGGATTGGATAATGGATGGTCCCGATACACTTTTGGCTCAGTCCTTTTTTTGGGGGGTGTGTGTGTGCGTGTCGTCACTCCTACACGTCCCAGTCCTTTAACGCTCCTTCACTGGTTCCTTGTATCTCCACTGCTGGACCACAAAGCGAGGGGGCCTTTGCATCTGCAGGTGGACCTTTGGGTGCTTCTGACACGGGGAGGCAGCAGAAAGGCGGCTTATCAGGATGGCGACAGGTCAGGCAGACCTGAGGTGAGCCCCCTAAGCAGATGTCCTTTTCAAATCAGGAGCCCACTGGAATTTCTCAAATCCGTCACCTTCTGCAGCCCGTGGCAGACGTCGAGAACTAAAAGGTCTTTCTGGAACCTTCTTGGAGATGGCAGCCGAGACCGAGTCCCCTGTTCTGCACAGAGTCACGTTGGTGGGCTCGTTTGTAAGAACGTTGGCTAACATCAAGGTAAACTGAGGACTGCTGGTGTCTGGGGGGTCTCTGGCTGGTTCAAAGACCACCTTTTCATGATTTTATTTTTAACTGAAACCTAACATAACATGGCATTTCTAAACCAACTTTATCAATTTCTGTTATTTTTAAAGAGGGGACAACATTGGCACAAGGGCAGCTCGGGGACACCAGTGTATCGTTGGGTACCCGGGTACAGTTTAGAGTTAACAGTTAACACACATTTTGAAATGAAGAAGCAAAACATAATAAAATAAATGTGTGGCATATGAGAAGATGGGGGACTTGAAGTTCACCAAAACTGATCTGGGTGGGCGCTGGTGCTTTTAAAAAGTTAACATTTGAACTCTTTATTTATTTGTTTGTTTGTTTGTTTGTTTGTTTGTTTGTTTGTTTGTTTCCAGTGTGACGCCCACCTCGGCCGCCGTACCCCAGCACATCATTTATGAGATAAACGCTGGACGACAGGCACAAGAGAACATCTACAACTTGGACTAGCGGCCTCGGCGGAGCCCCTCTCGCACATTCAGAGCGGTCAGTCGGGGGGCCGCGGCGGTCTCAGCCAGACTTGAATTAACACAAACGTTACTGTTCGTCGTCTCATGTGTGTGAATGACTTCTGTTTGGAGGAGCGATGGGCACAATCAGCCCCAGTCCAGCGACCACAGGAGTTTTCTTAGGTGCCCGACAGACACAGAGTTTGAGGGTCTGCCCATTTGGGTCTCATCAGACCAGAGGAGGTTTCTTCTCATGCCACCGTATGGCTTCTTGCTGAAGAAAGACTTCCATCGGGCCACAAACACCTGATTGGCAAAGTGCCGCTGAGGTGGCCGTCCTTCCATTTCATCAGAGGACTTGTGAAGTTCTCTTTGAGTGACCACTGGGTCTTTGGTCGCCTCCCTTACCCGTTAAGGTCACACAGTTAACTCTAGGTGGTCCCGAACGTCTTCTGTTTCCCAGTTCTGGGGCCCACAGAGCTTTAGAGATGGTTTGACCTTCTTGCCCTGACCTCTGCCTCACCACAGTGAGATCAAGGTGCTCATCTACAGGGAGTACCTTGGACTCCATGGCTTGGATTTTGTGAAGTGTGGGACCTT
The DNA here is from genome assembly GCF_016835505.1 of Polypterus senegalus. Classification (NCBI taxonomy): domain Eukaryota; kingdom Metazoa; phylum Chordata; class Cladistia; order Polypteriformes; family Polypteridae; genus Polypterus; species Polypterus senegalus. The sequence continues at coordinate 5,521,048 of NC_053166.1, read as the reverse complement.
CTGTCCACAGGCCCTGGTGTGCCTTTCTAAAGGTGGATTCCAATCGAGGTCACCTGACTAGGACAATAAAAGAAAACACAATGGACGTGAGCACAATGTGGACCACCACAGATACAGGGGCTGAATAACTCAATGAATTATTATTTGACAAACCTTTCAGAGAGCATTTTGTCACTTTGTCATTATGGGTAATTTAGGGGACATCAATGGACAAAAATGGCAGAAATGTATTAAAATGAGACGAGTGTGCAGAAAGTGAAGGGGTCTGACGACCTTGTGAGCCCACCGTCTGCAGTTTGTCCTCCTTAAAGCCGTCATAAGACATTTGACTGGTGACAGGGGACGTCCAGCTGCACGGGTCACTCACTCGCTTGTTTAGCTAAGATGTCCCCGTGTCTCATCCAGATCCTCCTTAAAGGTGGTCAAGGCTTCGGCTTCATCCACAGACCACCGGGCCCTCCAGCTTCTCTAATCTGAGCTGCACTTCTCTCTCTTCACCTCCTTGGACTCCTTAAATTGTGACATCATCAGAAAGCCCAAAGTGCTCCTGGTGTGTCACAAACGTCACCACACTGTCATTTGATTCTTGTGCTCCAGCCTGGTGTTGTCTGTGTGTCTAAAGGGGGCTTTCACTCGAATTCTGAGTTACGTCACAAGGCCTGATGAGGACATCAGCGAGCCACCATTTTCAGGTCCCTCAAACACCTGAGTATGGGGGGTCTCAATCTGAGAGCCCCCGACTATAACATGTGTTGCTTCTGGACGTCTCTTGATTATTTATGGGGTCCGCACAGGTGACGTTTTTAAGCCTTTCCTTTTCTTGGTCTTTCACGTTGTCCTCTCAAGTTCTCCACGGTTTTCCGTGACTTCTGCACTTTCACGTTCCATTGAGCTGAGATGCGAGTCCCCTGAAGTTGTGACGACTGCTCAGCACGGGGCCCTCGTGTTTCTGGGGTTACGTTCCTGTTTCCCGGTTTATAGCGCCTTGACAAAGTCTTCACCCCCCCACCCCACCTCACTTTGGTCACATTCTGTTCTGCTGCAGCCTTGTGCTGAAGTCATTCAAGTTCATTTTTTTTTTCCCATCACACAACACTCCAGAGTGACAAAGTGACAACGAGAGGTTAGGACTTATTACAAATACACTCAGGCCCCTTACTTGGCTCAGGTGGTCCCCACTCTCTTGACGTTACTGAGATGTTTGGAGCCCACCTGTGGTCAGTTCAGTTGACCGGAGTGTGTCCAGAAGGTCCACCAGGTGAGAGCAAACCAAGCAGACAGGATGACGTGGAGATCAAAATCTGGGGAAGAGCACAGGGGCCTCAGTGACCCCCACATGGAAGACCATTGGAATAAACACAACTGTCCCTAGAGTGGGGCACCCAGTCCAATCATAAGAGAAGTGACACAGTAAGAGAGGTGACCAAGAGCCTGATGGCCACTCTAGTGGAGCTCCAGAGGACCTTGGTGGAGATGGGAGAAACTTCCAGAAGAATGGCCATCAACGCTGATCTGGGCTTTGTAGGGCGGGCACCTGCAGGAGACTCAGACCCCGAGAAACAAGATGTCTGGTCTGATGGAACCAAGATGGGCATCAAGGCTGTAGGAACCCAAGCATCACTTGTCACCTGTGCAGGGACTGGAACTGGGACACCAGTCTGGGCTGAGCTGAATGGAGCAAAGCATGGGGACGTCCCTTAAGAAAAGCTCTCTGGACCCCCGACTGGGCCAAAGGGTCACAAGGTGGAGACAACACAGCAGTGGCTCAGGGACATCTCGGTGAGTGTCCTTGAGTGGCCCATCTCTGGAGTCATAGCCCACCCCACGAGGGTCTCCAGCCAACCTGCCTGAGTTTGAAAGGGTCTGCAGGGAAGAACAGCAGGAAATCCCCTGACACCCAAGGAGACCCCCAGACAAGTCCTGAGTGAAGTCAATGGGACATCTCAGTTGTTTTAATTTTTTAATAAATTTGCTGTCGTGTTTCGTTTGTGTGTCTTTGTGACTTTTCTTTGATTGTGTGACGTTTGCTCTTCATGTTCCTTGTGTTTTGTGGGTGGAGCCGTGAGAGGCGGGGCCACCCTGACAGGACAGCTCAAGGACCGCCCCCTCCCTCAATATGCCTTGGCGTTTTCTGATTTATTTCAGGCTCCTGCCTTTGGTTTTGTTTGCTCTCGAGGGAGCCATTGACCCCGTGGGCTCGTCTTTGTCTTCTTTTATCATTTTTGCTCTTTGTGATCTTTGGAAGTAAACTCCTTCATTTAGAAAGATTTGTAACGGGTGCCAGACATTTGGTGGCTCCTTTCCTTTGTGTGGGACTTGAGTACGTTTTAAACTTTGAGGGTGTTAAGTTGTCAGAGGATTAAATGAAAAGACTCCGAAGTTAAAGATTTAACAGGAAAGCAATTAGTGCTGCGAACGTTCTGTGTTTCTTATCACTCTCTCTTATACATCTTCACTGTCTCCACCTAGTGGCCAAAGGACCGAACATAACAAAAGGGCCTTGTCTCTGTTTGTAGGGGCCTGCCAGGAGAGTTTGGGGTCAGGCTGCCTGAGGTGATGCCCGTCTCCCACTTGGCCTCACTGATGGATCTTTTTGGAGGCCTCATAACCTGATAGCGCTGGAGAGACGGCAGTTTTAGTGAGGTGTCCTTCTTTTAGTCGTAGCCGGGATGGTCAGAGGACTGTCCTCGGGACCAAAAAGTGAATCGAAGATCAAAGCAAAGCGATCAGCAACCTGGAGAGCCTTCATCGGGAGCGTCTCGAACAAAGAAGTCCTTTGTGTCTGTGATCTCAGATTGGAAAGGGAGCCGTCACATCGATGACAGCAAAAGTCACAAACTCTGAGGCCACGCCCCGGCAGCTGGGAGGCGTGGCCTAATGACAGGACTCATAAATAATACAGAATAGTGTCAGAAACAGCACACAAAACTCGACATATGAGCTGAGCTCAAAAATAACGACACATTCTGATTGCTTATGATAAAAAAAGAACAAAAGATCAGCAAACACGACACAAATCTGATTAAAAATGAGTGACAAAATATTCTCATTACGTCAAAACTTACGTCAGGCCTGGGAACACAATCAGCCTGCATGGCCCCAAACTCGAGGAGCAGGCTTCACAGCCAGGATAGGCCCAAACTGAAAAAAGGGAGAGGGCAACCATAAAAGCCCTGGCCCACGATAACACAGCAGACTAGAAATCTTAATAGTGCCAGGGTTTATTAACAAAAGCCAAAAGGAAAATTAGACAAAGGCGAGAATAGAATACATTGGGGGAGATTCTGCTGAGACCAAATAAAGGACGTGTGAGACCACCTCTGGGGTCCTGAGTGCAGTTCTGGACACCACAGTACAAAAGAAAGACAGAGCGGCACGTGAAGCCGCGTAGAGGGGAGCAGCCAGGGGCATCATGGGACACGTCCTGCTGTGGACGAGACGGCGTGGGGCCCTTCAAAGGCATCGACAAAGAAGATTCTTTCAACTTGACGGTGAATTGAGAATAGCGGTGGAAGTGAAGGGGGACGTGCATTTAGGACGGAAGCCACGCAGAACATTCTGGAAAAACTGGCAAGACACGGAGCTGACGGAGAGACCCTGAGCACCGTTCAGGAGGAGATAGGGGGACAGCTGAGCTGTTAGCTGAACAAACGAGTGACAAAGGGACCGAATGGTCACCTCTCGTTTGTCACATTTCTCATCTTCTTAGGCGCTCCTGCAAAAGACAAACCTAAAGGACAAAACCAAATGTGAAATCCAATCATCAAAAGTTCAGCAAAGTCCAAAAGAGCCGAGAAATGAGCGTTCAGAAGTAATTAACAAAAATCAAAATGCGCACGAGAACTGAGGAAATGTGAGCAGACGACAGTGCCAAAGAGCGGACCCTGAGGCTTTTACAGGCTTACGTAGGCCAGCTGGTGGTCCCACGGCTGCAGTGTCCCCCATGGTCAATACACAAAGAACAAGGAACATACAATGCAGAACAAAATACACAACTGACATAAAATATTAACAAGTAGTAATGCCAGCCTGACCAGCATATCTGTGGGGACACAAATGGAAAACCAACACAGGGACACGGGGAGAACCTGCAGGCTCTGCTGGGACATCGAGGGCTCAAACTGCATCTGCAAAGGGAGCTGTGGGTGACACCAGCTATGCAAATGTGCCACCTTTAATAACATTTAATAAATGAGGTAATTTAAATGTTTGCATATTAATAGTCAAAAAGTAAAAAATATTAAAGGAGACCCCCGGCCACCTGAAAACAACAGCAGCAGGACATCCCATTGGCCAGCCATCAAACTTTACAGATAGGCGATTGTGAATTCACCTCCATGGTCCTCCCTGCGTGGAGAGCAGTTTGAGGAGTGAGAAAAGCGGTAAATTTAAATGTTTAAATGTTAGAATTATTATTATTATTATTATTATTATTATTATTATTATTATTATTATTATTAAATCGCTTGTGGTGACGCACGACGGTCGCGCCTGCCATCTACGGGATTTCTTAGGCGATGTCGCCATCTAGTGGCCATTCTGTAAAACTACCGCTGGTAGGAGCGCTCGTTTCGAATGAAGCGCAGCATCTTGGATTGTCCGCTCAGTCCTGTGAGTGAAGCCAGCCGGCCACGGCGAGGAGATGCCAGCTAATCAGCACATGTGACATGGGGACAGCTCACGAGTGGCACGAGCTGCCTCTTTATTTATGGTCGCAACATGCACAAGATATGCCTGCATGTTAATAAATGTATTTTGTAGGATTTCTAACGTACGTCCCACGTGCCCATAATGACAAAGTGATGACGTGTTTTCAGAAAGGTCTGCTGATTGAATTCAAAATCCAAAACTGGTATCTGATCCTGATCTGATCCATCCTTTACTTTAATGCTCCTTAAAATGTTTCTAGAACGTCATTGGGGTCCACCTGTGGCCAGTTGAATTGACAGGACCTCATTGAGGAAGGCGCCTGCGCAAAGCACATAAATAATCAACAGGAAGTCAGCTCAACCAGAGGGGTCTGGGTCTGGGTCTGGGTCTGGGTCTGGGTCTGGGTCTGGGTCTACGTCTACGTCTACGTCTACGTCAACACGTCGACCTCAACAACAACAGAGAGGAGGAGGAGGAGGAGGCGGTGGCTGATGTTCTCCACGAGGTTCCTTAAATATTCCGAATGCGCGCATCACGGAGGAGGATGGCGATGAGTTCACGACTGACACTTTCTGACAATGGAATCGTCTGATCTTCGATTGCTACACGAGGCTCATCTGAGGGACATTTGTTCAGTCAAGCCTCGATTCCCTAGGTGCTTTGTGGGCCATCCCCAGCCCCAGAACAAAATGGTAAGAGTGGCGTCACAAATTCTTGGGGGGCACGGTATGATAAAGTCCAAGAAACCCAATAAGTAACGTAAGTCCGGTTCGATCACCAAACCCTCTCGGAGACGGGCCTGTTCGTGGTACCCCAGTGCAGTGAAGTTCAAGCTCCAAGGCACTCGACCACTCGGCTAGTTTCGTAGTCAATCCGATTCAGCTTTTTAAGGCCGGTGTATACGGGGCCCGCGCTGCGACAATGACGTCACTTTTCGAGACACGCCCCCTGTTTGTTGCGCTCACTTCTCTGTGTCCACAGTGGAGACGTCGATGACGTGGGTGCCCAGAACGACGGCCCAAGAGCCGAATATGAGGAAACAGGCCATCAAAACGCAAAGAAGAGACGTGCGAAAGCATCTGAAGTGCATCAGCTCATCATGGAGGTCCCCCACACTATCAGAGCTCTTGGTTGCAGGAGTCCGACGCTCCTCCACCTTCTCCTTTTCTTCATTTTAAAGTCCGTATAATGGCAGGCACACCTCTAATTCCATCAGCAGAGGCTCACATCCTATGTGGTGGCATTATTAGCCAAGCGACACTGACAGAACACTGTCACTTACTGCCAAGGAGAATCTCAACGGGCTGGTATGCGCATGAATGTGTTTTGGTGGCTCACCGCGCGCGGGCTTTGAGCGCAGGATGTACGCAGGAAGTGTAAATCGGACCTTAGGCTGCTGACCCGCTCCGTTAGCCGAACACATGCGTGCGACACTATTGTTTGCCCCCCACGTTTTTTTATTTTTTATTTGTTCTTTTTTATTAATTCTCCTTAAAGGAACGCGGGCCGATGTAATATTTTAATTTGTCCGCTAGGTGGCAGCAGCTATTCAATTGTTCCCCGTCGCTCCAATAGAAATTCCTTTTACACCTGATAGCTGAAGACCGGGGGGCTCTCTAGGTAGGCGTTGTAGCTCGAGGCAGACCCTAAATATTACTGGCATATAAAATGTTTGTTCAGGCTGGACATCGTCACATTTCAGCTGGACATCACTCAGTTCTCTGTTTCGGTTCCCAGAGGAAAGCATCCGGTTGGCAAGGCGGGCACAAATCTTTAACTGTAATCTAGCGCCTTGTGCTCTTCTTAGCCATTCGGCATCTTTTGTCACCCTTGGCCAGGGATGCTTTGCCCAGCCTATTAATTCAGCCCTGGGCATAAGGGTGGACTCCAGGTTTCCAAGTTCACCATCGATGTGGAGCCTTCATACCCTCGCTGGTGAGGTGGCATGGCTCCTGTTGTAGACTGGCCCTCTGTCCAGGGTTTCTTTCTATCTGTAAATGCTGTGATGATCTGAAACCCTGTGCAGCATGGCAGCCTGTGACAGGGACCTGTCACACACACACAGAGCCACCTGGTCAATTCAGTGGTGCCAATTAAACTAACTGGCACTTTCATCACAACCCATATTATTTTTATCACCCATGCCCACAGGTAAATTTCCATGTCAGTCTGTCTGTCCATCGTGTCATGTGGAGCTCAGCAGTCATGAGTGGATGGGCACAAATGAGCCATGGACATTCTGCCAGTCTGAACCACAATGAGTTCTGCCCAACAAATCACCTGGCATGACCCTTCTGATTATTTCCATCCTCCCAGCTGCCCAGCAATTGGCCATTGAAACTGGCACTATAAAAAAGGACATGGGTGTGTAAGGAGACATGGGCACTGGAATTGGGCATTGACTACCAAGCAAAAGGAGGAAGATGAAGAGCTTGAGGGTGTCAGGGGGTGAGACCATAAGCCTGACAATAGAATAGCCGGCAGTGCCTGCTGCTTCACATCTGGGCCAAAACTAAGAGGTGTATGAATCCTCCATTCCTAGGACTAGTATGACGTAACCAAAGATGGCACAGTCGAGCTGGCACTGTATGACAACTCCAGGGACCTGAGATCAAATCCCGACCTGCCTGCTCGTGATCTGCGTGCCATCTGCATGTTCTTGTCCTTCCTCTTTTTTAACTCCAACAGCTCAACATTATCTCTGCATGAAGAGGACTGCCAGTGTGTGTGTGTTAGTGTGCCCTGCAATGGACTGGCATCCTAGGGAATTTGGGTCAGGGTTATGTTTGTGGGCTCTGGTGCCAAAATTAAACTGACTTAATAACTGGCAGATTGTGAAAATGCACAGGTGGCTGGACATCAGTGCCCCATGCTGTACTGGTATGACTGTATGGAAGCATGTGTGCCCATCTTGTATTGTGTGCCCATCCAGCTGGGTAAGCTTAAATTGAAAAAATGCATGAATGGATGGATGGATGGAGAGACAAATACAAAAGTGTGCAGTAAATCAGCCAAAGCTTCACTTGCTTTGTCTAAAGTACAAACTCTGATTAGTGCCCGGCATCAGCGTCAATCCATATTCACCTGGCACTGCCAATGATAACAACCATTTCAGTAAAAGGTAGCTAACAAACCCAAAGCTTGTGGCTGTGCCCCATCTGACACAGCCTTGGCATTTACCTCCTGATCTGTCACCGTTACCTTGGCATCCACAGATTACCTGGGCACAGTCCACATAGTCCAGAAATCAGAGAAATAAGGAGGACCTTCAGCTGTCCTTCCTCGTATCACAGGGCACCCCCTACAGTCACGGGCATGGCAGCTCTCTGGGTTTGCACACAATACACAAAGCCTGAAGCCCACCACTTGAAGAGAGGGCACCTCCACTTATGGGCACAGAGGGCAGTTATCATTACATAGTATGTTTTATTTTGTTTTTTTTTGGTAGTGGAGGGTCTGTAAATGGGCGGCCCCTCAAAGGGGTGTAGTGAAGGTTGTCACCCTGCTTGAGGGGCGTCCTTTGGTCTGATTGGAGGTGAGTGGTCCGGGGTTCAAAAGGCCCCTCTGGACAGAGAGCTGGTGGGGTGAGGGCGAGGCTCAGGAGGGGTGATAGGAGTGCTAATGTGGTGCACATGGTGGGACGGGCAGTGGGCACCCTGCAGGCTAGACGGGTGGGCAGTACCCTGTTGAAGGCGTCCCACTCGGGAGCAGGCCATCTGTGTTTCCTTTTTGTCTTTAACCCTCCATTGTGCGCCTTTATGTTGTTGACATTTTTAGGTTGGGGGCTGAGGGGTGACTCAGGGGTGACTCAGGGGTGACCCCTACTGGCCACACCACACACTCTGCACTTGAGACTTTGGGTCCTCTGTGTGTGTGTGTGTGTGTGTGTGCAGTCAATGAAGACAGCTTTGGGGATGACGGAGGACCACCTGAGGTTATGGAGTCTGAGAGACTTGGGGGGGCATGTGGGGACATCGATGACTCAGGGTGGGCTTGGTCACGTATGGTGGTGCAACTGTGCTGGCCTCTCTGTGCTGTCATGTGACATTCGCAGTAACGGCAAGAGCAGGCCGCGACACTGCAAGACGATAAAGAGCGCTCGGCCACTCGGTCACTCGGCCACTCGGTCACTCGGCCACTCGGTCACTCGGTCACTCGGTCACTCGCTCATTGATTTATTCATTTACTAACTCACTCTTATTTTTCACTTATTCACTCACTCTGCCAATCATTCATTCTTACATTTTTCACTCATTCATTCATTAATTGACTGATTGATGCGCTCCCTCACTCTTACTATTTTTAATTGAATTGCTTATTTGCTCAATCATTCTTAATTACTTCATTCATTCCTTCATTTACTCACTCCCTCACCTCTTCAGTCTGTTTTCATTCATTCACTCATTCATCAGCAGACTGTCAATCACTCATTCCTACATTTTTCATTCATTCATTCATCCTCCCATCCATTCACTCCACACTCTTAATCTCTTGATTGATTGATTCTTTTTTCACTCATTAGTAGACTGACTGATGCACTCCCTCACTCCTTCACTCTTAGTTTTAATTCATTGGCTCATTTTTTCCTTCATTGATTCATTCGTTCACTCACTCCACCTTTCAGCCTTAGTTTTCATTTGTTCACTAATTTCAATCCCTTCATTCACACATTGTCTATCATGTGCTATTAAAATCTTCGTTCATTCGTTCATTCATCCACACTCTTGTACTTTGACTCGTGCCCTCACTCATTCACTCATTCACTCATTCACTCACTCGCTCCCTCTTAATATTTTCATTCGTTCTCATTCTGTTACCCGTGCATTGATTCACTCGTTCATTCTTTTATTGAGTGATTGAATGAATGGTTCTTTCTCTTATTCGCTCATTCGTGGATTGACTGATTCATTCACACACCCATGTATTGATCGATCGATCGATTGATTGATTCCTTCTTATTTTCCGTTCCTTTCCTCTCCAGGTCATTCAGTCCCTAATCCTCTGAACCTGCTCATTCCAGTTCAGGGTGGTCAGAGAGCCACTCAAAGGGTCACTCCAAAGCCTGAGGCCCAGGGCGGGTGCCAACCCAGGACAGGATGGGGCACCAGTCCATCTCTGTGTGCACACTCTCACTCTCACAGTTATTGTCACTGTCACTCTCAGTCTCTCTCTCACACTCATTGTCACTGTCACTCGCTCTCACAGTCCCATCTGAAGTTTCCAGTTCAGCTCCATTTCATAAAGTTGTGTGCTAGAGAAGTGGAGACTCCACAGCAAGCCCACCATGTCCCACCCACACAGTGAGTTTCACCTCTTGCTGGGTTGTGCCCTTTAGTGTGTCTTGAGGTGCCCCCTCAGATCGGTGCCCCATCTGGCTGACTGAAGGGGTCTAATCCCCCTTTTTTCCTCCTTGAAGCTGCCATCAGCTGTGCCTTACGCCAGGCCGAGTCGCACGTGTGCCGCTCTGATCTGCAGCATCCTGTGGAAGTCGCAGCTCCATGCCAGCTCTCTGATGTGGTCTCCTTGTTGTGGCTTCGCCAGGCTGCTCGTCTCGCCGCTTTGAAGGCACACAGGAGATGCGCTCTGACAGCATGTGGGCCGCTGCATTGACTTGGCCTCCACTCCGCTGCCTAAGATTGTTTTTGGAGCCTGGCACACATGTTGCTCCCTGGCAGGATGGCACAAAACAGGCACATACCGTAGAGCAGCCCAAGCCATGCCAATGATGCGTTCCCATCCAGACTGGGAAAGAGAAGTCCATTTGTTAGAAATCACATTCAAGTGAATTGAGGGTCTTGAGAGGTCTCAGCAGCATTAAGAACAAAGCAGGAGCCCACCCTGGACAGGACACCAGGGCACAGTCACACACATTGAGCCCGTTTAGTGTCACCAATCACCTAAGCACATCGAGGAAAATCAGAGGACAATCCACAGGGAGAACATTCAAACACCACATCAACAGCAGCACTAACCAGTGTGCCACGCCACTTCACCATGTGTGCATGCCCATGTCTGCAAAAAATCCACTGGGGTCTCGTTTTTGGTTTACGTCCCTTTTGACGGTGACCCAGCCAGCACAAAAGCCGAGACAGCAGGCCAAATTGAAAAGCCACCAAGTGTGACCTCCACTGAAGTGCCACCACTGTATCATTAAAACGAGGGGCGGAGTGGCACTGGCATTAGCTTGAAGCTCAATGAGGGTCCATGCAGAGACCATGGAGGGACTTGGTGGGTCCTTTACTGGGACTTCACCATCATACATAGCAGTCCCAAAGTGGCCCTGAGTATGTAAGGTGTCACCCAGTCAGTTAGAATATCCTGGGGGGCTTAGGACTGTAAGACCCTCCAAGGGATGGGTCCCAGTGTCAAAAGGGTTTTGTGTGTCCTTTATATAGCGCCTTTCTACTCTGGACACCAAACCTTGATTACTTAGAGACAGAAAACTATAGACGACAGCTTGATGTGCACCATACGGCATATAGCGCCTTTCTACTCTGGACACCACCTTACAGATAGAGATCTACAAGTCGACATTTTACGTATACCTTATATAGCGCCTTTCCACTCCGGACTCCATCCCAAGGTGCCTTGCAGACACAAAGCTATAGATGACGGCACATTTTTAGAAATGGAGCAGCGGACCACCAAATGGCTCAATGAGGTCATCCAGTGCATCAGAGGCAGGGGTGGGTTCATATAGCGCCTTTCCTTTCCTCATCCGAGTGTTGTATGACTGATTCTAAATCCCTACGGTGGGAGACAGCATGTCAGGTGACTAAGTCAGGGACACATGTTGACAGGACAGGGGGACAATTAAAGAATTTGGTGACGCGCACGTGCTGACCTTGTTGTGACATTGCGGTGCACTCGCTTCTCCACTTAGCCCCTCAGTGTGGACGGGTGACATCGGAGCGTTTTTAAAAAGGCAGACTCTGATTGGTTCGTGCCTATCATGTGACCCTTATCTGATTGGCTCCTGTTCATCCCATTGCTTGTCACACCTTGACGTTTCTTTTTTATTATTACTTCTGAAATGTCATCTGTGCTGTGGGGCGTCTGCTTGCACCTCTTTAGTGTAGCGCTATAAAATGTCACCGCACTCGCGTCACTCGCAGTCACTCCCTCTCAGACGTTTTGTTTGCGTTCCTCTCAATAAGCTGAACAATCTGCTTGATTGTTTTTTTATCTGCCATTTCTGCTCCACCTGTGCAAGCGCATGTCATTTCCATTATTGGCCGTGTAAGTGTGGGCGGAGATACGTCTCCTAAACGATGTGGGCGGAGCATTTATTAATGAAAACGTAGCCTCAGTGCACACAATACAAAGAGGATGGTCCCACGCAAAGAATAGTGACATCACTTGGCCCCTCCCTTGCCTCCTCCTCCTCCTTCAGTAGTGACTCACCGTTTCTGCCACACCCCTCTGCCAGGCCCCGGCTGGGACCCCAACTCCTTGCACACCTCCGCCTTTACCCTTTTCAGAGTATTTTGTCGGGATACGTGGCATTGAGCTGTGAAGAGTCGAGACAAGAACTGCAGTGACGTGATGTGTGACAAGTGACAAGTGACATGAAGGTGTCCATTCAGCGAGCAGTCAGGTAACTAAAGAGCCACTAAAGGGTCTCACGGTCCAAGCAGGAAAGGCAGCGGGAATGACGCTTACCCGGCAGACAGAAGAAGACAAAGCAGGGACAACACGCATGACGTAAAGTGACATAAAAAAAAAATGCTGGGGCACAGCATGGCAGCTTCATGTGGACACCGAATTGTCCGTCCAGTTTGTAACCCACTTATCCAGAGCAAGGCCATGGGCACAAGGCAGGGGCACCACCTGGACAGGGCACCAGTCAATCACGGGGTGCATACACCCAGACACGCACATCAGGGACAATTTAGCATTGGTGGTCTACCTCACCTGCTTCTCTGTGGACTGTGTGATGAAGCCCACTTGGGCTTGGGTGAAGGTGTCAACTGCACACGGGCAGAACTGGGGATATGAACCCCGGACTCCTTGCTGTGAGCAAGCAGAGCTGCCAACTGTACCACCTGGCATTGAGTTATTTGATTTTCTACCCCTCGTGTTTTATTTCTGTGCTCACTCGTCCGTGTGGGATTTCCTCCTGGCACTTTGGCTTTTCACCCACTCAATGGGTGGCACGCTGGTGTCGTGGCCCGCTGACTAATTCTGCTGCCTCAAGTTCCAGGGACGCTGACTCAAATCTCTCCAGGTTTTCATGCATTGAGTTAACTGCTGACTCGTCCAGGATGGGCTCCTGCCTTGTGCCCAGTTCTGCCAGTACAAGCCCCTCAGTAAACTGGGCTCAGCGATGGACGGATGTTGGATTTGTGTTCTCATGAAGCTCAGATTTGCTTCCACGTTTGATTCTCCCTTGGGTGGTCGTAACTTTTGCATTGCCTTCCATTAGCTTATCCTGAAAGGCGCTATATAAAGTACGGCCGGACCTGCGCTACTCTCTTTTCAGCTCGGTACCACCTGGGAAGACAAAGATGGAGGAGGTCACTGGGGGGCACATCAGCCATGAATACTGAAAACCCGTTGGCCCAAGGATGGCCCCTCATTTTAAATGAACTGCATTGTCTGACTTGGTCTTCTCAAAGTTAGTGAGACCACTGAACACACTGGCTGGACCCTTCAGCTGGTCGTCACCTCTGCTCGTCGTCCCCAGGGTGCTGTTGGGCCACTGATGATGGGTCGATGCTCTCTGCCCACCACGTCAGAGTCCGGTAGTCTTGCCAGTGGGCAGCGATGTGAGATTTTAGACAGTCGGTGAGATGAGATCAGCCATTGTGTCCGGCCCCCCACTTCCTCCCCCTCCTCCACGAGTCACTTTTTTGAGGGGTCTTTTGTTCCTTTCCCGGCACGGCGTCTTTTCAAATACAAATTACGATTTTTCACGGCAGACTTTGCATGACAATAAACAAAGGTTCTCAACAAAGGAGGCGCGTAGCGGAGCAACGCATCGAGATGATGTTTGACAGCTTGAAAATCTAATTGACCGCTCGAGAGAAGCGAGCCGCTGCTTCACACGTGGAGTGTCGACGAGATGTAAACTTCAAACGGCGAGGGCGCTGAGAGCGGGGAGACCCGGGGTCCAGACTGGGGTGCCCAGGTGTCTCCTGGCTATCGGCCTCTTCGGCTTCAAAAGGTCAAGCAGCTTCAAGAGCGACGTGAAATGACCAAAAGGTCAAGGCAGTCTGAGGTCACCCACTCTATGCCCGCTCTGTGCCCAGCCTGGCCCAGTGCTCTTGTCAGTGTGGTCTGTCCTCCCTCCACCACGTTCAAGTGGCCAGTGTGAGGTGATTCAGGGCAGTTTGATCAGGGTGCTTTTCATGTGCCTCAGTGACTGGCTTGGTGACATTAGGGACATGTGAGACTTGTTGTGGTTTTGAGTCCTGCATCGTCCAAATCAGTGACAGTATCTGGCCCCGCCCCTTGGCTTTCCTAGCAGTTCCTCTGTTTCTGAGGCCCCGCCCCTACACTTTCCTTTTTCTGTTTTGCTCCAGCCCCGCCCACCTTTCCTGAAGCTCCACTCCAGACTTTCTTCTTTATTTTTTTTTTATTCTGTCATTTGCCCCAGCCTCCTGATTGAGTCTCAGGCTCCTCCTCCTCACCGTTCCCTTTTCTGTCATTTGCCCCTGGACCCTCCTGTCTATTCTGAAGCTCCGCCCTCAGCATTTCCTTAGCCTGTCATTTGCCCTAACCCTGGCTGTTTGTTTCTGAAGTTCCACCTCCTGGTTTGCCTTTTGCCTGAAGCTCCTCCTTTTTTTTACTGAGGTGCCAACACTAATTTTTTCCCTTTTTTTTTAGCTTTTGCCATTTGCCCTGACTTGTTTTGAGGCTGTTTTGCCTTCTGGACCCCCCTGGTGAAGCTTTATCCCCAGATGTTTCTTTTTTTTCTTCCTTTTGCCTGTAGCTCCTCCCTCCTTTCCTGATGCCCCACCCCTTTGCTTTCCTTTGACCTTTTTTAGTCAATTGCCTTGTACCTCAGGCTCTGCCCTTCACTCTTCCTCTTTTTTTCCTGTCACTTGTTCCTTCCTGAGTCTCAAACTCCACCATAATTTTTCCCTTTTTTTTTTCTGTCATTAACTCCCGGCTCCTTTTGTGTTATTCCCAAGCTCCGCCCACAGTCTTCATTGAGCCTGTCGTTTGCCCCAGTCCCTGCTGTCTGTTTCTGATGCTCCGCCCCTAGCCTTTTGCCCTGGCCCTCCCACTTGTGTCTCAGGCTCCACCCACAATTTTTCCTTATTTTTCTTTCTGTAATTTGCTCCTGGTTCCTCCCATTTATTTCTGAGGCTCCACCCCGTCCTCCCTTGTGTCAGTATGTCCTGGCCCCTCCTATCTGTATTTGTTGCTAAGCAACATTCTAATGATGGCAGGGCTGGAAAGTTGAAAGCGGGTTTCAAGGGTGGCATGTTGTATTTGAGCTGTTCTTCTGGAGCTCTGCTATCTTTGATGGCCTTTAACCTTTCCCTTCTTGCACAGCAGACAGGAAAGAGAGGAGAGTCAAATCCTTCTTCATTTTTCAGTTCAATGGAGTTGTCATGCCATCTTGTGCAGGTTGGTACCCCAGTTGAGGTTCTCACTGCCAGCTGTGCTCAGCAAGTTGCTACGTCACCACCTCCCACAGCCTGGCTTCAGTGTACAGTCGGCTCATGGTGAGGTCATGGTGGGCATACCTGGTGTTTGGGGCTACCTCAGGGGTCCAGTTGTGCTTGGGGTACCATATTGTCCAGGTCAGGGTGGCTGGCTAAATAATGCCCAGAAGTGTAGACTCTGTGCTACCCCATGTTAGTCACCCCCTTACTGGTCTACCAGCGGACCGGTCTCTGGGCACATTCAGACCACCATAAACTCTGTACTAGCCTGTATGGCCAGTCCACAAGAACTGTTTAAAGATACTTCTGCTAGGTGGCAGCCTTGGCACTGTCATCATGACTAGAGTAGGGCACCTGTGAAGTGATCTGGATGGATCAGCATCTGGGTCATGGGTGCAGCTGGATGTGAGTGGCTATCCATTCCAGGCCAGTCCCTGCCACCTGCTGTGGATCATCCCGTGATGTTTGACACCATGCCATGTTGAAGATGCCCTCACGTCTATGCGTTCCCCATTCCCGTAATTTTTCTGTTCAATTTGGTACTCAGAAAGCTCCTGCTGCCTTTCAGAGGGACACAGCTGTGTCCAGATGTGCCAATCGGCTCCCGCCTGTGGTGACATGAGAGCTGTGTTTCTCGTCTGCTATTTCCACCCGGCTGCTTCAAGTGGTGTGCTTCAGACAGGGTTTAAACTTTGGGGTCGGTGGGCACTCGGTTGAGGGTCTCCGCTTTGTTTTTACTCCAAACACGTAATCTGAGACACTTTGCTTATTTTTAAGTCGCTTTTACAAACGAAAGAGGCCAGTGTTGTCACTTGGTGTCTCCCACTGTAACAAGCAAGACATCAAAGGGCAGCCTGTTACCGTTTCACTCAATTTTGGGTCTCTGGTGACACGTGACCAGGCAGTCTGTCACACCAGACTAAACACGACGGAGCTGAAACAGATTTTTACACGCTGGGCTCTCAGCCTCAAATTAGACCTGTGATGTTTACTTCTGTGGCTGCGTCAGGCGCCTTACTTAGCTGTGCTGGGAGGAAAGGCGCAATAGGAACACTAATGAAGATGAAAGGTGCTATATTAAGGCTGATAAAGATGAAAGGCACTATAGGAACACTGATGAAGATGTAAGGCGCTATATTAAGGCTGATGAAGATGAAAGGTGCTATATTAAGGCTGATGAAGATGAAAGGCGCTATAGGAACACTGATGAAGATGAAAGGTGCTATAGGAACACTGATGAAAATGAAAGGCGCTATATTAAGGCTGATGAAGATGAAAGGCGCTATAGGAACACTGATGAAGATGAAAGGTGCTATATTAAGGCTGATGAAGATGAAAGACGCTATATCAAGACTGATGAAGATTAAAGACACTATTTGAAGACTGGAGAAGATGTAAGGCACTATATTAAGGCTGAGGAAGATGAAAGGCGCTATGTCAAGGCTGATGAAGATGAAAGCTGCTATAGTAATGGCAACAAAGCTGAAAGGAGCTATATAGTAAGGCCAGGCATATGAAGATGAAAGGTGCTATATTAAGGCTAATGAAGATGAAAGGCGCTATAGGAACACTGATGAAGATGAAAGGCGCTATATTAAGGCTGATGAATATGAAAGGCACTATAGGAACACTGATGAAGATAAAAGGCGCTATAGGAACACTGATGAAGATGAAAGGCACTAGAGGAACACTGATGAAGATGAAAGGCACTATAGGAACACTGATGAAGATGAAAGGCGCTATATTAAGGCTGATGAAGATGAAAGGTACTATATTAAGGCTGATGAAGATGAAAGCTGCTATAGTAATGGCAACAAAGCTGAAAGGAGCTATATAGTAAGGCCAGGCAAATGAAGGTGAAAGGCACTATATTTAGGATGATGAAGAAGAAAGGCACTGTAATGTGAATGAAAGTGAAAGGCACTATATGAAGACTGGAGAAGATGAAATGCACTATAATAAAGGTGAAGTAGCTGAAAGGTGCTATATTAAGGCCGATGAAGATGAAAGGCGCTATATGAAGACTAGAGAAGCTCAACTGTTCAATCACCCCACACAGCCACACTACGAGCGATTCCTTCAACGAGTCGCCCGGTACGAGACGTCTCCACCCATGGGTTATACTAAGAGCCAAGTCTGTTCTCTGTGCCCAGCCAGCACCGTGAGACTGTGACACTAGTGGGAGCCACGTCTCACCCCCTGTGTGGACGTCAGGTCCTTCAAGGCCTCCTTAGCTGACTTTCTTACCAAAGACCTCCTTGACCTTCCAGAACAGGTGAACGTCAGACCCACTTAATTCAGTTCAAGGTTAGAGGGGGCTGGGGTCTAAGCTGACGGCATCGGGTTCAAGGCAGGATACAACCCTGGGCAGGATGCCAGTTTAGTGTCAGTGGTTAACCAGGTAGAGGGCTTTTAGATGTGAGCAGACCACCAGAAAAACAGCAGATAAAAGCCTGAGGACCCCAGGAGAGCACAGATTGGGTGCTGCGTCCACCAGGCAGCACTGCCAAACACCACTCTGCCCTTTTATGAAAGGTGCCACATACAACTATGAAGAAGTCCTGGTGGAACTTTAGCACTCTGGTGCACTCAGTGAGCTCCCCTTGAAGAAAACAAGATATGGGGGGCCAGTGCTCCTGAGGTGGACACCTGTTAGGAGACCCCGCATCTCCTCTTATGGTGGTGACCCCGGCTGCAGGCCTGTCCCTGTTATTGGCAGCACAGCTCCTGGGTATGGACTCTGAACTGAACTGTTGGCATATCGGTCCACCAGGAGATCAGGCTCAGGAGGAGCAGGACGAGAAGACAGCAGGAGCCAAGGAGTCCATTAAGAAACAGCTGAACAGAACAGGAGGAAAGGGGTGGAGCCAACCAAGAAGATAGCTGAGAAAATGAGCAGAGCGTCAGGTGGGCGTCTGGACCAGGTGGGCCTCAGGTGAGAATGTGACATGGCACACAGCCTTGTAATCCCTGTTGAGAAGCTCCCATGCCAGTCCTTAATGTGGTGCATGCTGATGATACGAAAGTTGGCATCAGGGCATCTCTGGCACTCCACACTGTGGGCTTCTTTGCGGTGAGAGAGGCAACCAGAGGCTCTGGAGTTCTAATGACATTAATAATCATAATAATCATTACCACAATCATTACAAATATTCATGATGCACCATCTGTTGGAATGACACATGCAATGCAATTTCTTCCAACATGCATCACAAAATACATTCCAACAGATGGTACCCTGCAAACAATAACACCAAGGTCAACATTAGGTCTCAACCCGGGCAGCACAGCTAGTAGAAGGTAAACAGAGAGTTTTAAAAGGAACTACAGTATATAATAGATAACTATAACAATAACATGTTTTGTGTATATAGCGCCTTCCCCTGATCAATGGTTCATGCATAGTCAGAGAGCTCAGTGCTCAGACATCTGCTGCCCTTGGTCCAGTTCCTAGTCACAGGTTTGCCCACAGACTGGTATGGACGGAGCTGATGGCCGTGCTGATTGCCCTCACTGGGGACATGAAGTGACCAGACCCTGTGTGCGGTGGGAGTCACAGTTCGTTGCCAAGTGCAGACCCTCAGGTCATCTGCGTCATGTGATGTGCTCCCCCAACCCGAGTTTAAACTGAAAGCCACCGGCGCTTTCATCTCCAGTGGATGCTTGGACTTTGTATGGCGCCGCCCTGAGTGCAGGTGAAGCTACCGGGAGGCGTAAGGGAGGCAGTGCCCGTCTTCACCCTGGCATTACAAATAGCCAGGTGGCTGTGAAAGGCACTATATACAGTACAAGACAGAATCGGGACCACACAATCGATGGCCGTTGCCTACCTGACTTGAAGGGACTCGGCCCACTTGACCCCCCCGTGCCCCTTCCTTTGGTGCCATCAGCTGAGACAGCAGCACACCTGTCGGCCCCCCGAACGCCGTGACACGTGCAGCATCCTAATCACTTTGCACTGGCAATGAGACGTTCTTTGCAGATTGAAGCCCCCTGACAGCAGCACTTCGGCCCCCCCCAGTGCCTCTATTGTCTTGGAATGGAGTGGGATGTTTCCAAGTAATAAATTAATGTGTCAATCTGCAGCAAACCAAACATTAAGACTTGTCAGGTGATAATATTAAGAGCGGGCGAGGGGGGGGGCGAGGGGGGAGTGCAGCATTATAAAATTAGACGGCACACGCCACCCCGCTGCCCGCCAGCCTCTCGCTAGAAAACGGCATCTGCCTGGTGGACTGGGAAAGGGGGGCTCATGCCTACGTCTGCACTCAATCAGCCTTTAATTCATATAGCGCCTTTAATTTATATGCAAGGTCACCAGTTTCGGGGGCACTGGTACTGGACAGCAACATTTGAGATGAGGGCACAAGATGAACACAGGAAGGCCGATCTCAAACGGCATCATCTGCTGGGCGCACTGCCATTTCAAGTGGACACTGTTCCCCGAAAAGACCCCAGAAGTGAATAGAGCCAGAATGGTGGGATGGATAGGCAGGAGGGGCTCTTTAGGCCATAAAGGGGTGCCCTTCAGGCAGCTGCACTCATAGCCCACCAGACTGTGCACTGAAGTGACAGATGACGTCCTAATTGTCTGTGAGAAACACCACGAGGTCAACAACAGGGGTCCGCACCTCACTCTGGAGAGCAGAGCAGGAGTCTCAAAGGCAAGGGGTCTGTGACACACCACTGGGTCACTAAGGGGCTTAGAGGACATTAGGTCATAAATGGCATATGGTGGACACACCTAGTGATCTCAACTGACCAGTCTGTCCGGACCACTCAGCCACTCTCTGAATGACCTTCTCTCCATACAGTTGATGCCAGGTCTCCCTCTGCACTGTTGACCGCAGTACTGACTGGAAATGACTTGAGACCCCTGCTCAGTTTACTGGGACACGGCCCTCCTGGACAGGAGCCAACTGGTCACTTGTGCTGGACACACCTGGAGGTGACCGTCAGCTGAACTGGTCACTTGCCATCAACTGTGCATTGAATGCCCAGCCACCAGTGTCCTGTGGTACACAGTCCTCTTGTGCTGAATACCTCTATGTGACACCAGGGACATCTGATTGACTTTAGACAAATAAATACAGAAATGAAAGGCGCTATATGATAGACGGATAGATAGATAGATAGATAGATAGATAGATAGATAGATAGATAGATAGATAGATAGATAGATAGATAGTTGCAATATATACCTGATAGCCAGACATGAAAGGCACTACATCAAAATAGATAGATTTGAAAGGCACTATATAATTGATAAATTGACAGTTTAAAAGAGTGTCATATAAAACAATAAACGTAAAAGCACAATCTAAACAATACCATAGAAGTCACAATATAAAGACAGATACGTGTGAAAGGCACTATATAAACATTAGGTTAGCTTTGCCCCTCTCACCTTTTCCTGTCCCATTTCTGGCCACATGTTTGCCTGTCCACCAGTATGGATGTGGTCTCCATGGCGACATGAAGCATCACCCTGAGAGGAGATGAGTTCACTGGAAAGCTGAAGGGAGGTGGCAGACCGCAGTGCCAGTCTTCAGCCTGGCATTTTGGAAAGTCAGAGGTGGGGTGATAAGAATGGTGAACTGGCTGGTGGTTCAAGTGACACCAAGTGTGCAAGCTGGGGTAGCATGCTGCCATTTAGTATCCCCTATACAGCCCACCTTTGACATCTGCAGGTGGTGGGTGGTCCCTATAGGTTCCGTATTAGTTCATGAACTTCAGACCATCATTAGTCTTTTATTAAACATCCACTCTGCCTTAAAGTGCATTGAAGTGACCTGATACCACCCCAGGAAGGCTCTGAACCAGGGGCACACTGGGGTTCATCAGGCCCACCTTGGGGGATACTGACAGCTGGCACCTCCTTTGGCTGAGCTTTACAATGGATTATCAGTTAATGCCCCAGTAGGTGCCCTTGACTGGAGGAGTGGAGTATGTTGGGCAGTCGTACCTGTGCAGGTGAGCAATGGAGAAGCAGGCTTAGAGGGTCTCACCTCGCTAGCAACACCAGTCACTGAGCAAGCATGAGAAGAGTGGGCACAAGATGTACACTAAGTGACTTCATGAATACGCCTGCCTGGCGGAGCTCCACGAAGAGTCGACCTAAAGGTAACTTGTGCCCCTCTGTCCTCCTGACACTTTGAGGCTCTCATGCAGACTCCTCTGCCACATCACCCTGTCCAGCTGGTCTCTATGAATAGGGTTGAAAGCAGGACGCCATCCTCATTGCCAGTGTCAGTACCGTAGGTCTCCATGAAGCGGAGCCAAGGACACGTGTAGCCATGGTAACACGGCACAAGTCATGGTTTTTATTAGACTCTTCATTTGAGTGCCAGTAAGCAAAACAGAAAAGACTTAAGCTGGCATACTTGGGTGTACATGTGTGGCAATGTCAGCTGTGACTGCAGGGCATGTGGCTGACCTGTTCTCAGGCATGTGGGCGTGGCTAGAACCATTACCAAGACGATTGAAACCCTTGCTGTTTACAGTGCCTTGTAGGGTGACCACCTGTGGCTTGGGTGGGACAGAAATGGGCAAGTGGCATCTGAGGGCCCCTTGTTGAATGTCCTTTTGTGTTTGATTTAACCCCACAGAATTTTCAATGAGATGGTATGATGGTTGGCACCACTGCTTCTCAGCCCCTGGTTGGCTCCAACTTTAACGCAAATGCTGTGCCAGGGTAGGCGTTGGCTCCCAGTGACCCCAAACTGGATGGGCAGCTTAACAAGGCAGGATGACTTTGTAGCAAGGTGAAGGGGGATGGTGTAACTCAGAAGAAGTAAAGGGGGCACAAGGGCCGAGCCAGTGCCGGGCACTTCATCTTTTCCTCATATAGTGCTTTATATATTACAGTGAGTGGGCTAATGTGATTCACACTTAGGTCCCCACAGCAAACAAATGTTGGCCACATCTTAATAGTTTATAACAAGAACTTTGATTTATATAGCGCCTTTCTCACACTTGGCGCACACCAGCATTTGATGCTGGCAGCAAGGTAAATTGTTATCCAGCAGCAAAAGCCCTGGAAAGGATGACCAGGAATGATGGGCACACTCACACCTACAGCCACCACCTTTAAAGCCTGGTGACTGGACGTGGCACACACCTGCTTGATGCCCACTCACACAGCTGTCCTCATGTTTGCCAAATGGCACTGAGACATGGGGGGCTCTGATTAATGTGCCAGTTGTTTGCCTTTGTATAGCGCCTTGCATGCAGTGACACTCTAAAGCTCCCTTTTGATTATCGTTATCACTTCAGGTGGCATTTACACAATCAAGAGCACAAAGTGACAAAGACATGTGATTCTGCCATGGTGGTCCGCGTTCAAGTTCACGCACACACACTGGGCATACAAAAGGAACAAAGATCACCTTGAGCAGAGACGGCAGCTGATCAGTGAATGCACATCGTGGAAATAGTGCCTTACACCGGTAATGTTACGTGACATGCACAACCACCAGGGGTCGATCTTGAGGCAGCTGTCACTGAAAATTAAAGCAAGGAGACCAAAATGCACAGAGGGAAGTGCAGAAGACCCCACTGAATGGTTTGAGATTGGGGGGATAAGAAACTCTATAGTCACCCTGTCCCCCCTCCCCCATGGGCCTTGAACCCTTCACTCTATGTGGGGGTGGCTTGACCACTTTCACTTTCACCTCCTAATTTATTACCAGAGTCATTCAGCCTCTCCTTCTCTTTCTTTTTCCCTTATACTGTTTCATGTACAGGCAAGGCGCTATATAAATAAAAGTTATTATTATTATTATTATTATTATTATTATTATTATTATTATTATTATAGGTTGAGTCAAATGTCTAAAACCACCCAAACATGTTTAAGATGCCAGACCTGTGAATGATCCAATTCTGCACTGAAGCAATGGGTGTACCTGAGCAGCAGGTTTAAACCCCCCCACCGCCTCCCCCAGCAATGTTGATGGCGACCAATTTGAGCTAGAAAGGGGGTCATGTGACCACTCTAATGAGATTCAGATTTCAAAAGAAATCGAGGTCTGCACCCTGTGGCGGCCTCTATTGGCCACTTGTGTCCCGCCAGCCATCTGCTGTCCAAGGTCCTTTAACAGCTGGACACTCCCTGTAAATATAAAGGACAGTGTGGCCCTGTGTGCGCCTGTAATGGACTGTGTGCCCACTAGTCTACAAGTGGCATCATCCCTTGGGCTTTCTTTATTTTCTTACCGGTGGGTCATATGCCCTCCCAAGTCCAGAAGACCCCTGGCCACCAAATGCATGGTGAGGCCCACCATTATGTTAGGAGAGCTGGGCACCAGGAGACCACTGGGATTCCTATGACTCATCTTGGGGTACTGTGACAGCTGCCACCACCAGAGGGGCAGACATATCTGTGCAGGTGAGCACTGCAGCAGCACAGGGTGGGCCGGTCTCACCTCACCAGCAACACCAGAAAGGAAGGTGGGCACAGGAGGCAGAGCACCATGAAGAGTTGACAAGAGCACAGGACGAGCGTCTTTGGTATGAATGTCCACAGGGGGGCAGGCTAACGCACAGGATGATTGTCTTTTTAATGGACTTCCACAAGAGGGCAGGCCAAAGCACACAAAGAAGGTTTCTGTTGTGGATGTCCAGCAGAGGGCAGGATATGGATCTGGACATATTGAATGATTTATGGGGTTCCCCACAATTTGTCCCGCGGCAACAGCGCCCCCTCCCTTCCATTGTACATTACAGCACAGTTCATTATCATTTTGCACAACTCATTGTGCAACATTGCCAAGCTCTGCCCGTTTCAGACTGGCAGGGTGTTGAATCTTTATTGAACATGAGTGGCACATCCTGCACCTGTAAACATGAAAACAAACACACACACAGACACACACATGAGTTACTGGAAGTATTGAATGATTAATGACGCTACCCACAGCGCCCCCTATCCTCCACCGCACATAACTGCTCACATATCCCATTCACTTTCACATGTGTGCTGCTTATTGGTGCCCATTGCAGACTGGCAGGGTGCTGACTCCTTACTGTACCCACACTCACACACTATTACACACACACACACAAGTGCCCAATCGGTAGTGGCTGTCTTTTTGTCATTCGTACACTGGCACTTATGAGATGGCGGCACCATCTTTGCCTCAGGAAAGGCAGCGGGCGTAATGAAGGCAGCCTAACGCCATGGCCTGCCATAGAATGCCATTAAAGGATTACCTGTAATGATGAATGAGCGCCGCGCTGCCCGTCCTGCGCCATGGTACCGCGTGTTCTTGGATAATTTCATTACACAGCTCATTCTTATCCACATTAAACTTCCTCAGACATGCTTTTAGCCCGCAGCCACAACTGGGTTTGATGAATTTTAGGATTATTATTATTTTTTTTTTCTCCGGCATTATTGAAATGTCTGGGTGAGTCCATTTACAAGAAGGATGGGCATGCAGATTGGTGGTGGGCGCCAGGGGAGGGTGGCTGCCTTTGGCATCCCTGAAATTCTAGAAAGCAGTTAGGAGGGCAATGCCTGCCTAGAGCTGACCCAAAAGGAGATGCCCTCTAATGCCTGAGTGGGCACTGGCATTGGTGCCACTGGTCAGTCGTGAGAAGGTCCTGTTGGTCAAAAGAATGCAAAGGGCAAAGGGGCACCAGCGACACAATGATGAGGAAACAGGAGGACTGTTTGTTTTACGGATGTCCACCGGGGGGCAGGCTTGAGCACTGAGCCACTAGTTCTGGTGGGGATGGCCACAAGGTGGCAGGCTTGAGCAGATGAAGTCCAGCATCCCAGATGTGAAGAGCTGGCCCCCCGAATGTCCACACATCGGTCACTTCTGATGCAGAACAATCGAGAGGAGACCACTTAGGCCACTCCACGAGTCTCCTAATCCCATCTGGACATCTGCTCTTTCTGTCAAGACGGTGGTAAAGGCAGAGCCGCCAAGGACAGGAGATGAAGCCATAAAATGGCCGCCTTTAAACATCCAAGGGGCCAGAAGACAGAAAATAACAATAATAATAACAATAAAGAAAAATCAGAACGCAGAACTCGCAGGTAAAGGTTTTGATGCCTAAACATCTTCCTGACACTTGGACACCCGTCTTATGAACTGTGACATCACTGCTTCCTGTCACATGACAGCAAAGGCCCAAGCAACTGCAAACAACATGGCTGCTGCCATGAGAGGACACACAAAATGACAACACCCACGATTAAAAACTACAAACAAAATGGCGGCACGGAAGCCATTTGACTGCACTAGACCCGCCCCTTTTTTTGTTATAAATTTTATTTATTTTTCCCCATTTTGTTTTTTTTTTTTATGAAGGTTTCTGAAGTCTGAGGAATTCAACCCGAATATCAGAACTTTTACTTTTGTTTCCAGTTTGCACCAGTTTATTGTTTTTCCCGTTTCTCTGCACGGCCATTTTGTGAAGGTTTCTGTTTACCTTTGCCATGGCAGGTGTCCTGTTAGTCACAGAAGGTGACAATACAGGGTACAGCGGTCAGCGGCGAATGCTCCACGCACGGCTGAGATTCCGGATTTTCTCAAACCGAGGAGTGTCTGTGGTGTCACGTGGCGTCCAGGCTTACAGACTGTCACACACGTGCGCATGGGAGGAGCTTACAGGCTTGGATTCTCGGGGTTGGCACTGCCCTCTAAGTCTTTCTGCTTTTCCCCCTGCAGATCTACAGATGACCCAACTTCCACAGAAGTCTCAACCTACTACTTCCTCCTCCTGTTTTGCCGCAGATCCCACCTCCTGATGACATCACTTCTGCTCCCAAGACGACACCCATCTCTGACATCATTTCCTGTCTGTCACGGATACTGAGCCGCCATTTTGTGATCAGCCTGTAAAAGCCTGCCATTTGCACCCCAGACCTGATTTGTTGGCTTGTTTTACAAGACGCTGCCCCCACCCACTGATGTGACAAATGACACACTCGTAAAAAAGGTCAAGTAAAGCAACAGTTTGATTATCAACAGTAACGTAAATAAATAATTAAAATGTGAAGAAGCTCTTAATGACTTGACATTCACCAGTGGCACCACTGAGACCTGCACCTGAACGGGCGTCCTTGAAGCATGGCACCACGCGGAGGGTGGGCTTACGAGCACATGTGCCACATCCATGTAACACCGTCCACACTCTGTGAAGAAGGCCTCTGGGATACTCAAGGGCGCCCGCTGCCACCCTCCATTGTCACAGGAGCATTGATAACGGATAACAAGGAAGTCTTCACCAAAGAGACCCCATGAAAGTGACAACCCAGCACTCAAGGAGAAGCTGATGGATACAGAAGAGCGGGGGGCCGAGAAGGACAAGGCCGTGAGGAGCTCCTCATGTGGATCTGCTGTGGTCAGTCAGGAGGGCATTGCCAGGGATACCGAGTGGGTATCTTAATAAACGATGGGAACACAATCATGGGAGGAAGATCGAATAAATCTCACTGGACAAAGGGCTGTCTTAACAGCATCATAGGGCAAAGTAGAGCACTGGGGGACAAAAATAGATGGGCAGCAGAAAAAATTTGGGCCCCTATGCTTGGGGGGTCCCCGGGCAACTGCCCAGCATGCCCATGCATTAAGACAGAACTGACTGGACAGGCATAACGAGACCCAAAGAGTGTGGACACCACGTGTGGTGCGATGTCATCTTATGCAGCATGGCTGTCATGATGTCACGGATCACATGGCCTAATTATGGCAACAGCAACTGTAAACAACACTGTGGCATCCATTTGACAAATCCACCGTCACATACGTGTGCCTGGGAGGAGGTTGATAGGCTCAAGTAATGTTGTCTTTCAGCCAGACCAAAGGGTGGCGCTGCCATCTAACCACCCCTCCCTTTTGTCCCTCTGCAGACCAGCAGAAGACACAACCAAACAGGGACATCACCACCAGCCTGCCCACTGATGACATCACTTCCGGCCCTTTCAGGACCCACCTACCAATGACATCACTTCCTCTTCCGGCCACCCTGGACCGCCCCCTTCCTGTCTCCGCCTCTGATTTGCCCTTCTGTATTCAGTTCTGTTTTGAACTCGATTGTCACCACGTGATTTTGTTTCTGCCTTTTCTCAGTAAACCTTTTTTGAGTCTCCTGGTCTCCTTATTTACTCCACAAAATGGTGTCAGCGATGACATGGGAGCCAGGATTGGGGTAGCAGCGTGGCGAGCCCATTATAATAAATAACAAGAGAAAACGGGCCACAGGCACCGCCATTTCACATCCTCTCTCTCTCTCTCCCTTCCTCATCTCTGCCACCCAATATATAGAGGGAAGGGGCGGGGTTTCCAGAGCCATGGGTGTGGTCACACATCGCACGTTTCTTGCCCTTTGGAGCTGCAGGTGAAAGAGGAGAAGTGGTTGGTGACAGCGCCCCCTCTTGTCCAGGGTTGGATCCTCTTACATCTTCAGAGCCTTGAAGGCGGCCACCACATGGGCACCAATGGCTATCAGCAGGATATGCCAATGTTACCAAGTTATGAAAGGGATTCGCAAAGTGAATTATAAAGAGGATGGGCAAAAAAGTAAGCCCTCAGTTTGGGTCTCGCCAGTCCGTCTTCCTCTAAGTTCACACTTCGAATGACGCCGGGTTGATTTTTTAAAATCGTGGACTCAGAGGAGGCGGGACTACAAGCAGAGTCGAGGTTGTGGTCTTCCTGTCTGGCACATGACCCTTCCTGGGATGACTCCCACCAACGTCTTCACTCTGATCACTTTTATTGGGACCGGGGTCACGGGTATTGGTTGGGTTGGTGCTCAAGGTACCACCAGAAGTTTCTCCTTTACTAGCTGTGACCTGTGACCCTGGATAAGCCCCACTTCCCCCCCACAAAGAAGGCATATGGATGCCCCCGCACTCAGGGGCCCCATGAAGGCCCTGGCCTGCACCTTTGTGTTGCACTTTTCATGTCTTTTCCTCCTACTAGGGGCGTTTTTTTGGATTTTCAGATATCAGGGTCTTAGCCCCCTCTGTGGTTTTCACATATGGTCTTATCAATATATAGAATCAAAGAGAGGGACCCCCCCCCACTCATGGCGTTTCATGGCCATCTTACTGATGCATAAAACACAACAGACACCCCCTTCAAGAAGTATTGGGTGACGATCTGAGAACATGTGCCCAATCCCACAATCCCACCGCTGCCACCAGTACATTGAGGATCAGCACCAGTGACAGGCCTGACTCTATGGCTACCAGCATCTCTAGTTATGGAGTGGGTGTCTGTGTGAATGGACTGATCTGACCCCACTACTCACACCAACACACCGGGGGGCTACACACATAACGCACAGGCCAGTAAGACAGGGTTGTGGGCATTTCTTCTAGAAGTCTACATGAATAACCTGAACCAATTGCTGCCACCAATCTTCTGGGGGGTCTGAGTCTAACTAGCAGACCCCGCTCCTCTCGGTCTAAGAGGTGGGCATTGCTTCGTCGTGGTAAAGGCTTTGGACCTCAAACTGATGAGGCTATGTGGGTTGTGGGCTACTGGCACCGTGTCATCTTACTGACATATAAAACACAACGGCCCCCCTTCACGTTTCGTGATTGTCTAATGGATGTATAAACTCAAAGAGCCCCCCTTGGGGTTTCAGGCTAAAATCACATATGGCAGATAGAAATATCAGGGGCCCACCACTCTTAACAGGGCACACGATCGAGAATGACGTCATGGGCATAAACCTACGAAGCCCCCACTGATTCTTTAGCCTCTTAAAATTCCAATCAGACCCATGTGGTCATTAGGGAAGAAATGTCACCATTCAGTAAGTGGCCCTGTCACGTGTCCCACAATTCCTGCAGGGGATTCTCCCAGTCTGTTACTTGATGGCGACTCTAGAGCTTCCCTGGAGGTCCGCCTTGCCCTCGGTGCCACCCTCTCACCCACCTCGCCGGGGTGCCTCTCACTGTGTATTAACGCATTTTCCAATTTAATGAATTAAAGCATCAAAGAAATTCTTTGGAGCGCCGCTCAAGTGTAATGAATAGCTGGAGCGGGCAGAGAGCGGCCATTAATTCAATAATATTTAATCTTCAATTAATCGCTCAGCCTTTCGGATGCTTGCATCTACAAGTCTGATTCAATGCGCCTCCAATGATAACGCGGCGAGACGGCTTTGGTACGCTGCCAGGCGCGGGGCACTCGGAGCGTCGATGAACACGGACATGTTATCACAGGAAAGCTGCAAGTGCCTGTCAGCTCGGCGCACCCCGTCCTCGACAACAAAACGCAGGGGCAAGACACGCGCAGCCCACCAACCTAAACGTGGGACCCCCAAGGGCAGGCAAACCTTCTTCAGAAGTAAAGCCCCCCAGGCAGGCCTCCTCCTCAAGTAGCAATCAGACCCCCACAGTTAAAGCCACCACCAAATCCAGTCCCAGGACCCCGAGAGCTCAGAGTATCCAGAGGTGCCCCACTTCTTCATCATTCGTTCCACGTCGTCATCTTCATCATGGACTCCACCAGGCCCTAGACTGTCACATCGGGTGACCAGGCCGTTCCAGGCAGCTACAGGCCAGTAAGCGTAATGAGCAGCCCAGTAAACTGCAGAGTGAGTAATGGGGGGCAAGAACTGGAGTTGGACTGACCAGTCAGCATGGGCTCAGACGAGAGATGAGGAATTCCAGGAAGAAGAAAACAAAAGGACACGGCCAGAGTGGGCAACAGGTGAGATTACTGGTCTGGACTTTGATAAGGCGCCACATGAGAGGGTGGGCATCAAACTAAAAGAAGCGGCGGTTCAGGGTGTGGGGAGCTGAATTGGCTCAGACGTGGGAAGCTGAGGGTCACGGGGTGAGGAACCTCATCAGAAATGGCTGGTGTTATGAGTGGTGACCAGCAGGGGGCAGTGCGGGGGCCGGTCGCTGCTATTTTTAATATCTGGAAATGATTTGGATAGGAATAAGCTGGTGATGTTGGCAGAGAATACCAAGGTAGGTGGATTGGCAGATAATTTGGCAGAGGGTGGTGACGTGTTGGTTGGTTATGCAAGTTAGAATTTCATCGTCCTCTGCACAACTGACAACATAACAACTAATTTACATAAAACGTATGAAAGGTGCTATATAAGAAGGACGTGAAGGGTTTCATAGAAGAGAGATATGAAAGGCACTATATAAAAGAGATGATATATAGGACAGATCAGTATGAAAGGCACTGTGTAACTGATAGACACTATATAAGAAGGGTAGTTATGAAAGGCGCCATATAATGCTATAATAGATAGGAAAGAGACTACGCAGGATAAACTACTATGAAAGGCACTATATAATAGGATGATGATGACGTTATATAACACTCCTTACATCCGTTCCTTGTAGTGGGCTTCTCAGATTGAATGTGTTCCCGTTTCTGATGCCCTGTGACAGGTTCACGTGACAGTATTAATCCGACTGCCACTGCTGCCCCATCAACAACCCAAAAGGCCACTCTGCAGCATCTGAAGGGCACAAAACAACTAAGTGACAATGCTGGCTACATCAAGGGGCTTCTGATTTAAGCTTTCAAAGCTGACAATACAAGTTGGCATGGTACCAGGCAACTTGGTACTTTGGGCACACCCTGAGCAGCTTTACTACAAGTCCTGAATTTGACGACTGTCCTTGGCACCTTCTGAATTGACTTGTTTTTTAATAATACAGTAAATGCCACACATGTGCCAGGAAAGGTGGCATGCCAGTCCAACCTGTGGACCTGTCTGAGGCCTGCGGCGGTACGCTCTCAACTATTCCTGGGTCCCCGATGAGTCAAGATGGGGTGCCCATTACCCTCCTGGCATGAGACGGTGCCCTGGTGCAGGTTTCTAAATATAGAGGTCTTGTTGCGCTTGTCCCCATGGTGTTTGTTCTGCTTTCCCAGAAAGATACGGCGTCCAGACGGAGGTAAACAGCTGTGAGCCGCGCAATCTGGGAGCTCCGCCAGGCCCTCTGGAAAACATTCTGGGAATACGATGAGGCAACAGCAGGGTGGGATCTCAAAGGCTGGTATACGAGGTTTACGTCTGCGGCTGTCTGACCCCCGCTGAACCTGCCCCACCGAACCCACCCCCACCGTGGGCAGGTGGATCAGTTGGTGAGGGGCCGACACCTGAAATCTCATCCTAGTGATAGTTGAGTGACTGCAGGGCATGTGTCACTTCCATACAAAGCCTCCTAATTATCGTTACTTATGTTTATGTTGATAAGGTGCCTGGCGTGTCAGGTGGCATGGTGGTTAGTGCTGCCATCTCACAGATTCAAAGTCCTGGGCACCACTTGTGTGGAGTTTACATGTTCTCCCTGTGCTCTTGTGTGTTTGTTTCTTAGAATTCCAGATGTCCATACATATGTAAACGATGATCAGGTTAGGCCAGTTGGCATATGTGGGTATCTGTGTTGGTGTCCTGCATTGCACTGGTGTGGTCCGGGATTAATTCTTGACTGGTGTCTGATGAACATTTCAGAATCAGCTTTGGAGCCCAAATTGGATAAGCAAGTCTGTCAATGGAAGGGAAAGATGTGCCCTGTATTTGACTGGCACTCCATCCCTGGTTAGCATTTAACCCTGAGACTGAAAATATCAGAACAGGATTTAGCTCCCAGGACCGTGAATTGGATGAGTAAGGATGAGGATGGAC
Organism: Polypterus senegalus; assembly: GCF_016835505.1. NCBI lineage: Eukaryota > Metazoa > Chordata > Cladistia > Polypteriformes > Polypteridae > Polypterus > Polypterus senegalus. The sequence goes on along the minus strand of NC_053166.1, from coordinate 5,489,153 downwards.
CTTTTCATTCATTCTGGGTCGGACCCCTTCAGATGCTCATAATTGCTGCTCCTCATTGGCTCAGGTGCCTGGGACTTTCCGCCACATGTCACCACTCATCTTGGCTTGGCACACCAGGCTGGTCAATGCTGTTGGGGTGCGAACTGAAATGAACAGTCAGGCGCAGGGTACTTGGGACAAAATAGACCCCACTGCTTGAGGGTACAAAGACACAACCAGCATTTATGCAGCAAGAGGTTCAATCTGTCTAAGGGGGGCTTTCCCCCTCTTATATTATAATCGCTCATTCAGATGGTGGTCCTCAAGTGTCTGAAATCACATGGAAGAATAAAGGGTCTCAAGGCAGGACGGACTGATGAGGAACTCATTTTAGAAATTTAAAAAATCAGTGAGGCTCCCATGGAGGAGCTGGAAACCATAAGAGACATCGGCTGTAGCCATCACAAATGAGTCACCTCCTCGGGCAGGACCCTCGGATTAAAGAAGAAGCAGAGAAATGGAGAGACCCCAGAGCGCAAGGCCACGAGGATCACACCTACAGCCACTGAAACCAGTGGACCAGAGAGGAGTGAAGGGAACACATTAAACCACACAGCCACAGAAGGAAGGCCTAACAGTGACGCCACCACTGGCAGGGAAGAAGGTGAAGAGCCTGAAGGAGCTGGTGGAAGGAGTGAGACTGGAGAAACTGGTTCAGGTGGGCATGTGGGAAGGAACGGCAATCAATATGCCTCAGTAGGACAAATGTGGCAATATCAGTTGGTGCTTCGGTGGCAGTAGTGGCATCGTGTCAATGTGTTCAGATGCACCCAATACTTCCCAACTAGCATCCCAGAGTACTGGTGGCAGTAGTGGGATCAGCCAGACTTACTTATTCAGACAAACACACAACGTGTCACAAAAAGTACCGACAGTCGCACCTTTTCACGTCTGGAGCCCTCTGTTCATACAGGACCCCCAGTGGCTATACTAACAATCCCTTAGGCTTACTGTTTGCAAATCTGGCATCAGACATTTCTTGTTAAGATGGGAAACCACTGTGTCACTAGGTGAGGTGACAGCCATCGCCACACCGTGACTAATGAGAATATACTTTAATAGGATCACTGGTGCTTTGGCGTTACCTCATTTAGAGGGAGACCCCCTGCATCCCTAGAAGTAAGATATCGTCTTACTGGGAAGAGGGGGTCCATTTGGTCATACAGCTCTCCCCCTGTAGTGGGGTCAGGTAGCTTTATTTAAGTGGACACCCGTAACGTCACTTGAAGCTCTAACTGTCACCCTTCTGCCAGGTTTCACTCAGAGGAATGAAGCCTTTCCAAGTTAGACGTAAAGAGAGTCCCAGTGGGCTGGTGGTAACGGTGGGATCAGGTTATTGGACTCCCCTTACGTTGCTGGAGGAGACGACTGTCCTTCTGGTGACAAATGTCTTACTGGGAGGACAGGGGACAGTTCTTTACAGTATGCGGACTCCCCATCTGGCATTAGTGCTATCAGGTAAATTTACTGGGGTGGGCACCCAACACGTCCCCTCCACGATGACAACACAACGGGGCCTGACTGGGCAGAATGTGACCACGTTAGTTACACGAACCCCCCCAATGAATTGGTGGCAGTAATGGTGGAGTCAGAAAGAAGTGGTGGCAGTCAAACTGGTTTCTTATGCTCATCTTCTGTGTGTTGGTGGGAGTAGTGGGGTCACGTAAACAGATTCAGAAGGACACCTGATGTGTCACAAGGAGGACTGACAGTCCCCACCCCACTGTGTTTTATTATTTCTTATTTGGCTGACAACTTTATCTGAAGGGGACTTGCAGCTTTTCAGATACAGTTGGTGACATTTCTTCTTTCAGTTGGAACACAACCAGGTGAAGTGACATGCTTAGGGTGACACCATGGTGACAGTAGCCCACAGTCAAGATAGCCTCAGGGGTTTGAAGTCCAGAGCCTTTACCACGACAAAGCAATGCCCACCTCAGACTGAGAGGATTGGGGTCTGCTAGTTAGATTCAGACCCCCAAACAGACTGGTGGCAGTACTGGAATCAGGTTGTTTCATTCAAGTGGTCACAAGTAGACTTCTAGAAGAAAAGCCCACCACCCTGTCTTACTGGAAGGAGTTGGCCTGTGAGTTACGTGTGTAGCCCCCCGGTGTGTTGGTGTGAGTAGGGGGATCAGGTGAGTTCATTCACAGCCACAGAGTCAGGCCTGTCAGTGGTGCTGATCCTCAATGTGTTGGTGGCAGCGGTGGGATTGGGTAAATGTACTCAGATGGTCACACAATATTTCCACGGCAGAGGCGTCTCGCTGGCCAGAGTGGAGCCTGATAGTTTTGCGTCCCTCCCAGTGTACTGAAGGTGATACTGGGATCGGGTCAATTTGTTCAGTCACTCTGTTTGACTGAGGGTGGTGAGACCCCCTAGTTGTACTCAAACAGACTCCCAGTGGATTGGTGGCAGAAGTGGAATAAAGTCATTCTGTTCATGTGGGGACCCCGAGTGCGTTGGTGATGGGATCAAAGAAATATTTAAATGGACATCAAGTGTTTCAGGTTTAAGGGCGGGTGCCCCCTTTCCCAACCATGCCATCCTGGGAGTAGCAGGACCGATTGGTTAAAGTCATAAACCCTTCCTGAATGTCACTGTGTGGTGTGCCCCGACCCCCGAGTCTGGAAAACTGTGGGGTCCATTGTTGGTGTTACTGAGAAGAGGACCCCCTTACCGCTCTAACGGCACACACGCACACGCACACACGCACATACACACACACAGTCACACACACACACACACACACACACAGTCACACACACACACACACACACACACGCACACACGCACACACACACACACACACACGCATACAGTCACACATACACACACACACACACACACAGTCACACACACATGCACACGCGCACACACACTCACGCACACACGCGCGCACACGTCCTTCTTCATCACATTCAGATTCCCAAACTTAAGAATGAAAACAAAACATCAGGCCAGACGAGACAGAAAAGGCTGAGCTGACGGAGCCGCAGGGAATGACGGGGCCCGCCGTGTGTCTCAAGCACCTTCAGGTGGCGACGTGTGGGCGGCCATTGTGAAATCCTCTCGGAGAGACGACGGGCCCCCAGAATTGATCTGCACTCCCTCGGCGCATGTCTCAGAATTCAGGAATGGGGGTAGAGAAATGGCAAGGGCAGCTTTGAGCGTGTGGCACGTGACCTCGGACAAGGGACATCTGTGTCTGGTCACTTAGGGTCAGCCATTGGTAATATTTAATAATCAGGGGGTCTTGTAGTAAAAGAGGCCTCCTCGTGCCCATAGATCTACAGTGCATGTCACTACAGTCCCTGCTTTGCTCCTCTCTTTCGTCATACAAGCACTGGTCCCAATGACTGGCATATTATAAGTGCCCAGATGCCATAGCCTAACAGTTCCTCCTCCTGTGAAATATGGCAGGAAAAAAACTGAGGGTCTTCAATTCTGATTTCTCTTTACAATTTCCTCATCATCCTTAACCATTTATTTTCTTAAACCACCAGAAACCTTTAGAGACGTTGGCATCTAATTAGGGGTCAACAAACCTCAGCTGGAAACCCAAAGTAAGCATTAAAGGGCAGAGAGTCCTCAACATGGCATCAGGCCGATGTAAGATCTATCTGTCTGGAGAGAGAAAAAAATCGGGTGCAATCAGTAATGGCACAGACACAAGCGCCTTCCCAAGGCCCAGAAATGCAGTTTCAGCACTTTGATTCCACACCACCAAGTTTAGGGGTCTCCTTGCAAGTCACGTCCATCAAAGGTGAAGCCCCCTCTGGGAGAACCAAAACAAGAGGCATTGGTAATAAGCTGCGAGACGGAGATAAGACTGGACTTGCAAGCCAGTGCCAGTCGCCTGTGGCAGCAACTTGGAACTTTGTGGTTTGACGTTGGTGTGACCCGCCTTCATAATGTTACAAGAAAATGTACGGACTGGCACCAACAGCAGTGATGCTGCCAGAGTCATGTAAAGCCATTAGCTGGTGCCCGTTTGTTACTGCAGTGCGTGTGCATGAATAATGGCCAAAGCACAGTTACTGCAACTACGCATCCATCCATCCACAATCTGTAAGCTCAACTAGTCAGGATGGGTGGGCACAATGTCACCCAGAGGGGTGGAGGTGGCGATCGCCTGGCACCCAAGTCAAACGCCTCTGACTATGTTTTTGGTGGTTGGGCAGGACAAGATTTCTTTGTCACTTCAGGTCAGGTCTTTAGAGCAGTTTAGTGGCATCTGGTTACCTCGATCAGTCCTTCCATGTTGTGCCAGGAGTGCCATGTGACGGGGCAGGCGATGTTCTCCAGTAACGCATGGACGAGGTCGTCTCAAGCTATCAACTCCACCCTGTCCTCCGGCGTCTCGCTAAGTTCCCCCACAACTTGAAGGCTTGGCTGCTCTGGGAACAAAATTGGACGTTCTGGGTGGAATGGCCAGGTGCGACATTTTTGGGCTTGACTACCCAGTGGTACCCGCAGCGTGCCAGAATCTTCCTTTTGAGAATCCAGTTTAGCACACCCTGACTAGAGCTGCTGATTAACTGTGCAGACTGTCTGTCATTAGCACTAAAACATCAGTAGTATGACAGTTCTGATTTGTTACTCGCCCTCACCTGTTCTGTTTCTCTTCTTGGTAACCAAATGTGCCACTTGGTGCCACTGCCAACCTGCCTGCCTAAGGTAAAGTCATCTCTGATGGAGGATAACAGGAATCATCAGGTAGAGGGGTCCTTTCATCGGACTCAGCTGTGGAATGGCCAATAGGGGGTGGCAGCTTGAGGTCTCCAGGACGATGAACCAATCCAAATCCTATTATGGGATGTCATCTACTGCTCCGTACTTGTAACATTCTCATTGAACTATTAAATTGTATTGAGGATGACTTGTGTTCTGTTCTGTGTATTTTATTTTATTGTATTGACCCCCTTTGTTTTTGACACCCACTGCATGCCCAGCCTACCTGGAATGGGGGTCTCTCTTTGGTTTCTTCCATTTTTCTCTATAAGGGTCTTCTCGTGAGTTTTTCCTTGTGTTCTTAGAGAGGGGCTGTTAAAAGGTGGGATCTGTTAAAGCCCACTGCGGCTCTCCCTGTTTTATCGTATTTTATTGCATTGTGGGGTCTTTGGCCAGCCATTGCTCTAATCAGAAGAAGCACCTCACCAATCAAGATGGAGGACAGGATCCAAGCCCCTTCTTCTGTCAGGCTGTTGTTCTCTCAAAACTTCAAAGAAACACGTCAATGGAATTACAAGGGTGAGTACCTGGGATGGTCCGAGGGGATGTTTTGCCTCGAGCGCTTCAATGGCGTTGCGTCACAACTCTTCCTCACTAAAATGAGTTCCCTGGGTGGTAACCTGAACTTGAAAGGCAGCAGGGTTAGGGTAACGGGTGGCAGCCCCGCTTAATTGGGTGTTGAAAAAAAAGGAGCAAATTATAGGAAGCACTCAGAAGTGCCAAACTGGCATTGGGCAAAACGGAAAGGCGAGTAACAGAAGTAAATCTCAGCGCTCTCCGTGAGTGGCTTCCGGAATGAACTCTGACTTCTGGTTGCTTGCTGGTTTATACAGGGGTGGGCAAAAGTTGGTTTGCAGTTGTGAGGTCGCATGTGTGAACCTGCCTTTGCCCACCAACCCGGAAAGGGCAGAGGTTTGTATCGGAAGAGAAACTGGGCCACCTGTCTTGTGATTGGGGAGCCTCTGAGCTGTGGGCAGAAAAGGTAGACAGTGGCAACCCCGCCAAGCTCAAGGTGGCATCAATCACCTTCTGTGAACCCTGAAGATGCCCCCATGCGCCTGTACTTGGCACCATTTATCTACCTACCTGCCTTTCATTTCTATCTGTCCGTCTCTACCAATGCCACCCTCCCCACGGTGTCCCCTCCATCCCCCTGTGCATTGTCTGTCCCTCTCTGTCTTTCTGACCACCACTTTGGCTGACTCTCCGGCTGAGTTGTGACAATAAGTGACTGAGAGGTGCTGGACGAGGGTCAGCATGAGGAGCCAGCTGGGGCAACCGATGACCCTCCTCGTTATAATGGCCCTCTTATTAAAAGAGGAGGAAGCACGGCGTCACGTCACAGGCCGTCGCTCCTTAGCGCTATAAAAATCTCAAGCTAGGCAAACAACAAAGCCCGCTTCTCAGAGTGAGCCAGCAAACTCGTAAACTGTAATTGGGCTACCAAACGAGTCAATTAGAAAGCAGCCGATCGGATTCCACACTTTTATTGGAATGTTTGTGCCGCCTCTCCTCTCTGGGTGGCTCCTCCGCAAACGATCTGCGAAACGAGAGGGGCGACTCGGGTGGCCGCAGCCGGCCATTTCCAAAGCCTGCCAGCCCAACATGTCCTCTTGTTACGCTTTGTCGCGGACTGTTTTTATTTTGGTGCTGTTTTTAGATTTAGATTTTTACGTTCTGTTCCACGTGATTTTCTTATGTAGCGTGTTTAGGTTTTCAAGTTAGGTTGTTGGCATTTATCTTACTGCTCTAAATGTTGCTCCTTAGCTGTGGTCTGTTGAGCCGATGGGGGCGGGGACTTGAGACTCCTCCCTCCCCCTTTATAATGAACACGGGGGCTTCAAGTCGGCGCTGATGACGTTGGCTGAGCGGCTCATTTTGTGCTTTGTTTCACTTCCTGTCTTTGATTTTCTGATCTCTGACTTTGGATTCTTTCATTTTTGGGTGGCTGCTGGGAGGCGACATTTTCTTTTCTTTTCTCTTGTTATTTTTGAACTCTCTTCTTGTTAACAGTTTTTGAACATTAGAAGGCCTATTTGGATTACTTGGGCCAGGGTTTTCTCATGGTTTTCCCTCTCCCTTTTTAAGTAATATGAGCTTTGGCTCCTAGTGGCTTGCGTAGGCCGCACAACCTGCTCCTTGAGTTTGGCGGGTCGGCCTTTCTTTGTACTGTCGATGCCTGCTTTTTTGAAGCTGTTAGTTTATTGTGTTTGATTTGTGAGGATTGTTGTTTTTGTGTTACTATTTGTATTTCTCAGCCATTCTTTTGTTTAGCATCATGGCACCAAGCCGTTCATTAATATGTCTGTTCTTGCCTTATGATACTAAAGGTTTTCCTCCATTAAACATTCTCATCTGTTCCTCCCTGATCGTTTGCTTTTGTTGCTTACTCAAAGTAATTCCTCCACATCCGCACTGTTTGAAATGTGCTTTTATAAATAAATAAATCAATAATCGAATGTCACATCGGTGAAGCGCGACCTTCCACACCTGAACACAGGCTGACGATTTGTTAAAACTCCTGTCCTGCCCTCCTTAATCGTTTCTTCCTTTAGCATCCCTGAGGTGAACGTTAAGCTTACCGGCCTGGAGCTCCTCAGGAGAACCCAATCAGTCTTTAGGGGTCTTTGTGTAAAATGTGAGAAGCAAATCATGTGATCGCCACGTCTCTCTGTCTTTCTGTCCGACTGTCTGCCTGTCGATCTCTCCGTCTGTCTGTCTGTCTGTCCATTTGTCTGTCTGTCTGTTCTTCCATTCGACTTTCTGTCTGACTGTCTGCCTGTCTGTCTCTCCATCTGTCCATCCATCTATCTGTCTGTCTGTCTGTCCATCTGTCCGTCTGTCTGTCAGTCCATCCATCTATTGGTCTGTCTGTCTGTCTGTCTGTCCATCTGTCCGTCTCTCCATCTGTCCGTCCATCTATCTGTTCGTCCATCCATCTATCTGTCTGTCTGTCCATCTGTCTCTCCGTTTGCCTGTCTGTCTGTCCGACTGCTTGTCTGTCTGTCTGTCCTTCCGTTCGACTTTCTGTCTGACTGTCTGCCTGTCTGTCTCTCCGTCTGTCCATCCATCTATCTATCTGTCTGTCTGCCCGTCTGTCTGTCTGTCCGTCTGTCTGTCTCTCCATCTGTCCATCCATCTGTCTGTCTGTCTGTCTGTCCATCCATCTGTCTGTCTGTCTGTCCTTCCGTTTGACTTTCTGTCTATCTGTCCGTCTGTCTCTCTCTCCATCTGTCCATCCATCTATCCGTCTGTCCGTCCATCTGTCTGTCTGTCCTTCCATCGACTTTCTGTTCGACTGTCCGCCTGTCTGTCTCTCCGTCCACCAGTCTGTCCATCTGTCTGTCTCTCTATCTGTCTGTCCATCCATCCATCCATCCATCCATCTGTCTGTCCTTCTGTCCGACTGTCCGTCTGTCTGTCTGCACAAAAGAGAGTTTGTCAGGACAATTCAATTTCTAATGAGATATCTTGAAGAGATCTCACTGAACAAAGATCTGAGATTTTAAAATCTTCCATTGGAAAGCATCGCCGATTCTGCCACCTCGTCACTCATAAAGCAGAGAAACTCCCAGTGAGTTTACTTCAAATTCAGTTCTGCCGTGGCACTGGCTACACCAACTTGTATATTCTGTGTTTGTTCCTCTTCTGCTTGCCCAACAGCCACTCGGATGCCCGATGCAGGTGAGTCGGATGCCAGGGTGGGCAAACACAAACAGCCCACACATCAGGCACACACTCAAGGCACTTCTCTGGAGATGAACGGAAGAGGAAATCAACAGCTGACAGAACGAGCTGTAATCTGAAGATTATTACTGTAAAGGAGCGACGTCATCGACCGGCATGCCAAACGCTGCGTGAACTGATTAATTCCACAAGAAAGCCGCAGCTGCCCTTGCGGATATAAACGCAGTACGGGCCAAGAGAGGGGCCACTGTGGGCAGAAGGCCGGAGCCGAGGAGCACAGGGCAGGATTGCCCAGCGGTATGACGTACATCAGACTTGATGTGTATGACGGTTGATCAGTACCCACAATTCAAATCCGTAAGGTACAATAAGCCAGTCTCTCTCCACGCCCTTAGTTACTCATTCAGTCTTAATGAACTACGCTGCCACGCTGTGCCAGTCCCCCACTCAGATCCTCCTTAACCCTTCGATACGTCACTCGGATGGCCAGCGACCCGTGACGTCATGTGCAGTGCGGGCACAGTTCCCTAGGAGGGCCTCAGTCGTTTCATGCACAACGATTTACTTACAAATGATGTTATTGTGATCCTTCATTCACCTAAAGTGTGTTGGGTCATTAGAGACCCCAAATGTGGTAAAGTGTCAGGATTACGTCCTGTGCATTTTAAGTGCCACGCTTGGAAACAGAACTCGAACAAAAACAGATTTTTTTCAGGATTTCTTTGTATCTCGATGTGTTCTTTACAACGCCGTTTCTATCGTGTTACTTTTAGTGGAGGCTTTGAATTCAGTGGCACTTCTCATTGGTGTCACCGGTGTTGTTTGATCTCGCAGGGCACCCTGGATGTCATCGAGAGGAGTCACAGCGCACGGCTCAGTGGTCACTCTGGTCTGTACCAGGAACTGAGAATGATGGCGGCGAGGGCTCTGAGGGCATATGAAGAGGAATCAGTGAGCAGGTGACCCACCATCTGTGGTCCAGCGACCCTCGTCCTGCTCACAGAGAAGTCGAAGCATTACGCACATCTGAATCTGTTCCTGGGAGAGTCGCAGTCAGGGTGGCTGATGGGACGGTCCTTACGGGTGACACTGCAGTTGTGATTTAGGTTTAGGGTTAGGGCTGGGGTTAGATTGGATATCTCTGGTCCACGGTTCTTGATGCTGATCCTCCAATTAGCTGTGGACCCCCCAGTCTCACTGAGATAGCTCAGGTGGTGAACCAGCTGAGGGTAAGGAAAGGGGTCAGTGGTATTCGGGGTGAACTTCTCCAGGCTGGTGGTGAGGCTGTCCTCCTGGCATTGCAAGTAATCTTTGCTTCCATTTTGGAGACTGGCATCACCCAACTGACTGTAAAGCGGGACTCGTTGTCCCTCTCTGGAAAGTGAAGGGCTGATCACCTGGATTGGGGGGGCTACAGGGGGATCACACTGCTCTCGGTGCCAGGTAAGGTCCTCACTAGGGTCGTCCTCAATAGGATCCGTGATCACTTGCTCACCTACCAGCGACCAGAGCAGTCTGGTCCGACGCCTAAGAAGTCGACCATCGACCGTATCCTGGCACTGAGGGCTCTCATGGAGCACAAACGCGAATATCAGCAGAGTTTCTTTGTCGACTCAGTTGATTGAGCTGCCCTGTGGGACGTCCTGAAGATTCGCGGGATCCCCTCGAGGTTGCTGGATATCATGACTGGCCTGTAGGCTGGTACTGGGAGTGATGTGCAGAGTGGATGCAGAACCTCTGCGTTTTTCCCAGCGGATTCAGGGGTCCGTCAGTGGTGTGTTCTGCTCCCGCTCTGTTCAATGCTGGCATGGACAGGGTGTTGGGCAAGGTCGTGGGGTCCAGCGGCTGTGGGGCATCTGTTGGTGAAGAAAGGTTCGCAGATCTTGACTTTGCTGATGATGCTGTGATCTTCAATGGGGGCTCAAGAGTCTGAGTGAGGGGTCTGAGTGTCTGGGCTTGAGAGGGTCCTGATAAAAACCAAAGAGCCAGGCCTTTAATGAGCTCTTGGGCACGGCCATCAGCAGTGTGTCTGTCTGTGTTGAGAGTGTCGACCTCGTCATCGAGAGGTTTGCTTACCTCGGCAGTGACATTCATGTGACTCTGGTGACTCGCCCTGTGAAGTCAGTAGACGGATTGGGGGGGTCATGAGGTTACTGGAGAGGGATGTGTGACGCTCCTGATATCTGTAAAAGGACGAAGGTCCAAGTCTTTACAGTCCTGGTGCTCCCTGTATGTGAGACATGGGCGCTCTCCAGTGACCTGAGACGAAGACTGGACTCCTTCATGTGTGTCTCTCTGGAAAATCTTTTGGGTCCTGCTGGTTTGACTTTGTGTTGTTCACGGAGTCCCGAAATGAGGCACATGACCTGCACTGTGACGACACTACGGCCATGTGGCGCGATTACCCGAGGGTGATCCGACTCGTAAGATCCTCATTGTTGGGGACCTGAGTGGCTGGACCAGGCCAAGGGGTCGCCCACGTAACACCTGGGTGCGGCAGAGGGTAGGACTGGACCGCATGTCTCCCTGGGGGGTTACCAACCGGGACCCTGAGTTGTTTCATCGTGTAGTGGGTGTGGCAACGCATTGTACCAGTGCAGGCTCCCCAACTTGACTTGACTTGACTTATCAGCTCAGCAAGCCCCAGAAAGAGCCCTGCTGGTGACCACAAATGACGAGTCAGAAAGATCAACTGAGAGGCAAGACACCGAGAGACAAACAATGAACATCAGCGTAAGGCAGGAAGTGCGGAGCAAAGAGAGACTCCTGATGCCATCAAATCCTGAAGGTTCTGGGCAGGGAATTGTTGAGGGGCACAGTTTAGACAGGGAGGCACATGGAGTGAAACAGCTGCTTACAGACGCAAAGGGGGACAAAAACACAGAAGGAGCCACAAGTGGAGTCACAAAAGGCACGATGAGGCATCATCAAGGGTCGGGGCAGCCACCCATGTATTATATCCTGGCTGCAAATGTCTGAAATAAGTTGAACAGAGATATTCACAAGATGGGCAGCATGGTGGCACAGTGGGTAGCGCTGCTGCCTCACAGTAAGGAGACCCGGGTTTGCTTCCCAGGTCCTCCCTGCGTGGGTTTCCTCCCACAGTCCAAAGACATGCAGGTTAGGTGCATTGATGATCCTAAATTGTCACTGGTGTGAGTGTGTGTGTGCCCTGTGGTGGGCTGGCGCCCTGCCCGGGGTTTGTTTCCTGCCTTGCGCCCTGTGTTGGCTGAGATTGGCTCCAGCAGACATCCCGTGACTTTGTGTTAGGATATAGCGGGTTGGATAGATAGATAGATAGATAGATAGATAGATAGATAGATAGACAGATATATGAAAGGCACTATATAATAGATAGATAGATAGATAGATAGATAGATAGATAGATAGATAGATAGATAGATAGATAGATATGAAAGGCACTATATAATAGATAGATAGATAGATAGATAGATAGATAGATAATAGATAGATAGATAGCACTATATAATAGATAGATAGATAGATAGATGATAGATAGATAGATAGATAGATAGATAGATATGAAAGGCACTATATAATAGATAGATAGATAGATAGATAGATAGATAGATAGATAGATAGATAGATAGATAGAGTGAAAGGCACTATATAATAGATAGATAGATAGATAGATAGATAGATAGATAGATAGATAGATAGATAGATATGAAAGGCACTATATGATAGATAGATAGATAGATAGATAGATAGATAGATAGATAGATAGATAGATAGATAGATAGAGTGAAAGGCACTATATGATAGATAGATAGATAGATAGATGAAAGGCACTATATAATAGATAGATAGATAGATAGATAGATAGATAGATAGATAGATAGATAGATAGATGAAAGGCACTATATAATAGATAGATAGATAGATAGATAGATAGATAGATAGAGTGAAAGGCACTATATGATAGATAGATAGATAGATAGATTGAAAGAGAGAGAGAGAGAGTGAAAGGCACTATATAATAGATAGATAGATAGATAGATATGAAAGGCACTATATAATAGATAGATAGATAGATAGATAGATAGATAGATAGATAGATAGATAGATAGATATGAAAGGCACTATATAATAGATAGATAGATAGATAGATAGATAGATAGATAGATAGATAGATAGATAGATAGATATGAAAGGCACTATATAATAGATAGATAGATAGATAGATAGATAGATAGATAGATAGATAGATAGATAGATAGATAGATAGAGTGAAAGGCACTATATAATAGATAGATAGATAGATAGATAGATAGATAGAGTGAAAGGCACTATATGATAGATAGATAGAGGGCGGCATGGTGGCGCAGTAAGTAGACCTGGTCATTTTGTAAGACACGTCTTTATTATTTACCAGGATTCTGCGTTTGCCCTTTTCTTGCCAAGTCACAGTCTGATGGTCACCCCATCTAGCTGACGTTTTTCAGGAACTTTAGGACTTTGCCTGATTTCTTTAAAGTCCCGATGCCACTTCGAGAGACTACGCCTTACGTATTCTGGTTCTTTAAAATGCTGCTGTGCTGTGTGCTGCTCCACTTCTAGTCAGCGCCATGTCAGAATGAACAAAGCGTTTATTTGTCACATTAATGTTTGTTTGCCAAATGAGGAACATAAAAAGTGTTTTGCTTCAGTGCACTGAAGTGAACATAAAATCACAAAAATAAAAATAGACTCAACACCTTAGTCCTTTTGAAAGAAAGAAAGAAAGAAAGAAAGAAAGAAAGAAAGAAAGAAAGAAAGAAAAATTACAAGCTGAAGTAAGACCCGCCTGCCTGAAATTGAAAGCCAAGGTTTCAAAAGTTCAAGCCCTGTCTAGTAGAGCAAGTCCAGCAATGAAGACGTGCGTTCGGCGTGACACAAGGGTGCGGCCCCTCTGCTTTGTTCTCGTTAACCGTTTCAATAAAGTGAACTGCGAGGACCGAATAAATGAAAACTAAAATGAATAATAAATGAGCTCAATAGGTAAAGAAGAGAACGGACAGACAGACCGACACGTCAGCGACATACTCACTCACCACATGGCACAGGAGTGCAGTCGCCGTGCGGTCACCTCTCTCGTACTCTCGTACCGGGGGGTTACGCTCTTTAAAAACCACACAGAAATGGAAATGCTGGGACCAGACGCCAGAGGACAGGACCCTGATTCACAATGCACGTCTGCTACCTGCGACCATAGAGACGTCACTTTGTGTGCTAAAAAATCAGCTAAGCTCACCTGAATGCTTTGGGTCAGGACTAACCAGGGAGGACGGGGCTTAATGACCACGCTAGCCCCCCGCTCTCACACCCTCCAGGCCCAGTAATGATCCTTTCACAGGTTCCCCTTGTTACGACTTCTGCTTCCTTGAGACCACCACAGTGCCGACCCCAGGGTCTCACTAGACAATCCCCTCACGTGCTGTCAATTCCCCGGCCCCCCCATCTTAAACAGGGCTACCTCAGAACCCCTGCTGAGCCGTTTAGTGTGGCGAGGCTGCAGTGCCGGACATCGGCGGACATCTTACTGCTCACTCCTGCGTGTCTCTCATCTGTGCCAGGGCTCTTTTCCTACCACGCGTCCCCATAAACGGGTGCGATGAGACCGTGGGTGTCATCATCATAATAATAATAATAATACTACATTTTATTTATACGAGGCGCCTTTCAGAGAACTCAAGGACACCAAACAAACAAATAAATAAATAAATAAATACAAAACACAATTATAAACAACTTAAAACATCAGAAAATCTAAAAATTAAAACCAAACAAAACCACTTTAATTAGGAGGAAGAAGAAAAAGGCATTTTAAACAAATGTGTTTTAAGTTTACATTTGAAAGATGAATCTGATCTGATATTTCGGAGATCCGCAGGTAATGAGTTCCAGTGCTTGGAAGCACAACGGCTGAAAGCTCTGCTCCCCATGGTGGTCAGATGGGTGGAGGGAGAGGATCTAAGGTTACGGGATGGAATGTCGACATGTAGAAGGTCAGACAGATATGGAGGTGCGAGGTTATGGATGGCCTTAAACGTTAGTAGCAGAATCTTAAAATCAATACGAAACTTGATGGGGAGCCAATGAAGCTGCTGCAAGACCGGAGTAATATGGTGAAAAGATGGGATTCCAGTGATGATACGTGCTGCAGAATTCTGGACTAACTGAAGCTTATGAAGAGATTTATTAGGGAGACCAAAGAGGAGTGAATTGCAGTAGTCCAGCCGAGAAGTGACAAGACTATGAACAAGAATGGCAGTAGTATGAGGAGTGAGGGAGGGACGAATGTGATTAATATTACGTAAGTGGAAGTAAGCAGACCGGGTGATGTTATTAATGTGACATTGGAAAGATAGAGTACTGTCGAGGATGACACCCAGACTCTTGACCTGACATGACGGGGAAACAACAGAGTTATCAATAATAAGAGAAAGATTCTTGGTTTTGGATAATGAGGATTTTGAACCAATGAGGAGAACCTCAGTTTTGTCACTGTTTATCCATCGATCCATTTTCTAACCCGCTGAATCTGAATACAGGGTCACGGGGGTCTGCTGGAGCCAATCCCAGCCAACACAGGGCACAAGGCAGGAACCAATCCTGGGCAGGGTGCCAACCCACACAAACACACCAAGGCCAATTTAGAATCTCCAATCCACCTAACATGCATGTCTTTAGATTGTGGGAGGAAACCCACGCAGACACGGGGAGAACATGCAAACTCCACTCAGGGAGGACCCGGGAAGCGAACCTGCAGGTCTCCTAACTGTGATGCAGCAGCGCTACCCACTGCGCCACCATGCCGCCTGTCACTGTTTAATTTAAGAAAATTTGAAGAGAACCAGGATTTAATTTCAGAAATGCAGTCAATAAGTGAGGCTGGTGGAAAAGAGGAGGTGGGTTTACCAGCAAGGCAGAGCTGGGTGTCATCAGCATAGCAGTGAAAATTAATGTTATATTTGTGAAGAATATTGCCAAGGGGAAGAAGGTGAATAATAAAAAGAAGAGGCCCCAGGACAGAGCCCACCAGAAGTAACAGCGGTGGGTTGGGATGTGAAAGTTTTAAGCTGTATGAACTGAGTGCGGCCTGAAAGGTAAGATCTAAACCAATCAAGTGGAGTGTGAGTAATGCCAATCAAAGATAATCTATTAAGGAGAGTGGTATGACAAATAGTATCAAAGGCCGCACTCAGATCAAGAAGGATGAGAATAGTGATTAGACCAGAATCAGCAGCCATAAGGAGGTCATTAGTAATTTTAACAAGTGCTGTTTCTGTACTATGAAGGGGGCGAAAACCAGACTGGAACTTCTCATATAGATGATTGTGAGACAAGTGGGTGTGAAGTTGACTATTTTATCAAGAATTTTGGAGATAAAGGGCAAGTTAGAAATGGGGCGAAAATTATTGAAATTAGTAGGATCACAACCAGGTTTTTTTAATATTGGGGTTATAGCAGCAGTTTTGAAAGATGAGGGAATAATACCAGTAGTAAGAG
This sequence comes from Polypterus senegalus, assembly GCF_016835505.1. NCBI lineage: Eukaryota > Metazoa > Chordata > Cladistia > Polypteriformes > Polypteridae > Polypterus > Polypterus senegalus. The sequence goes on along the minus strand of NC_053166.1, from coordinate 5,473,180 downwards.
AAGAGTGAATGATGGCAGAAATAAGAGGGACTAGAGAGGGAGGCAGGCTTTAACCAAAACTGTAGGCAGGGGGTCCAGCTGACAAGTAGATGACTTGGATTTGCAGATGAGATCTGAGATTTCAGAGGAAGTGGGAAGCTGGAAAGAAGAGAAAGAGTGAATAGGTGAGTGTAGTTCAGAAGAAATACAGAAAGGATCTGGACCAAGGTGCTGATGTATCTTTTGGATTTTCTCATTGAAAAAGACATAAGAGAATTACAGAAGGCAGTTGAGTGAAGGTGAGATGGTAAAGAGTCTGGAGGTTGTGTAACATTATTAAGTAAAGAAAACAAAGACTTGGTGTTACCTGTATTACTAGTAATTAACTGAGTGTAATAATTAGATTTGGTTTGAGCTATACAATCCTTGTAGTAGAGTAGATGATTTTTATACATCTCTTTGTGGACAAAGAGTCTGGTTTTTTTAAACAACCTTTCAAGTTGCCTGCCTTTAGCTTTCAGAAGTCGAAGTTCAGGCATAAACCAGGGGGCAGAAAAGGAAAAGGAAACAGATCTGGTTTTTAGCGGAGCCAGAGAATTAAGAATACCATTAAGACAAGTGTCATAATATGAGACCAGTTCTATGGGAGAGGATAAATTATAAAAGTCCATTTGCGAATCAATTCTAGAAGACAGCAAATTCAAGTTGATATTCTTAATGTTACGAAAGGCTATGAGACGTGGAAGCTTAGGAACAGAAAAGGTAAGTTTAGCGTTGAATGAGAGGAGAAAGTGGTCGGTTATAGTGAGTTCATCTGCTGTAAGATCAAAAGGAACAACACCAGAGCAGCAAATCAGGTCCAAGATATGTCCTTTACAATGGGTAGGAACATCAGTGTGCTGCTGGTATCCAAAACTCTCCAGGCAAGATAAAAGTCTCTAGTGAGAGGGATATTGATATTGTCCAGATGTATATTAAAATCCCCAGCAGAATTATATTTGGAGTAATTACAGATAGATTGGTAAGGACGGTAGCAAGATCGTTCAAAAAACTGTTGTTAGACTTAGGAGGACGGTAGACAGTTGCAATGATGGTTAGAATTGGCCCAGACAGTTGACACACAGTCGATTCAAAAGAGCTAACAGCAGGAGCAGGCAACGGCAGGACTTTCCACTTCTCGTGATAAATTATCACGACATCTCCTCCACGGCCAGATGTACGGGGTTGACAAGTGTTAACAAGTTGTGAAGAGTCTTGAGGTTGCTGCCAAGTCTCAGTTAAACAGAGAAAGTCAAACTTACGGTCAATGAGGAGATCCTGAATGAGATGTTCCTTGCTCGTAAGTGAGCGGATGTTCAGAAGACCAAAGCTGACAATGTTGCTGTCGCATTTGACAGTGGTGTTAGTCGACCGAGCTAAGCTGGCCAACACGTTATGGTCTGCGTTCCTATCTGTGTTATGTGGAGGGTGCCGAAAATCAGACCAAAAAGAGTTCATTCCTTTCGAGGCGTCCGCTCGGAATCTCTGGCGGGACCCACAATGGATGTATCTCCGACGAGGGAGAAGTGTGACGTCCGGGTCGAAATGTAGCACCGACAGCAGAGTCACAGACTGGAGAAGACGCAGTCGAAGCAGCTCAGCAGCTGGGTACTGGAGGAGGGCAGTCGCCGGTTGAGTAACGAGCGACAGAAGACTCCAAACAAACAGCCAAGCAGATATCCTACCAGTCCACATTGTAGGCGAGGAGGCCGCAGGCAGTTCAGACGTGAAGAGAATAAACCGGTAAGTTTCAAACGAAACAGAGGTTAGGCTGAAGCTAAATGCAGACACAGCATATAGCATATAGCATATATAGCCACGCAGAGATGTCAGCAATATGGCAAAAGAAATACCATCAAAATCAATATTCTAGTTACCGGCGAGCAGCGGCGAGCAGTCCCGCCAGCGTTCACTCAACCGGAAGTTTCAAGCTTAGGACAAATGTTCATCTCATGACATACAGTAAGTGACACTTTTATAAAAGCAGATCAGTAAATCCATGGACATCGGCGGACATCTGACTGCTCACTCCTGCGTGTCTCTCATCTGCGCCAGGGCTCTTTTCCTACCACGCGTCCCCATAAACGGGTGCGATGAGACCGTGGGTGTCATGACATACAGTAAGTGACACTTTTATAAAAGCAGATCAGTAAATCCATGGACGTCGGCGGACTTGCTGTATTTTGGTCTCCTCACCGTGTCCTTCACCCGCACAGACTCGCCCGCTCAGTAAGTCTGCCATCAAGCCTTAGATGTTGTTACTCAGCCTCAATATTCACAATTAAATAAAACTCAATCTGCAGTTTCACATAAAACACGACGCTGCCCTCCCACCGATGGCGAGGTGAAGCCAAGCCGCTGTCCAGACCCCTGCAGCCTCGTCCATTAACTCTCTGCTGCCGCTGCTGTTTGTGGCGCTGCACACTCGTCCGGATTTTGAAGGCCTTGTGCCAAGATCTGCCAGAGGGTAGCAAGCAGGTTTGTGGGCACACACTTCTGAACTTCCAGTTGTCTAAAATCAGAAAGCAGAGTGAGGCTCAGGTGTGAGACCACCAGTCCGTGGCGGGTCATTTTCTCTCGGACCTCGGTGTGTAACTTCAGTGACACGCTGGCTACAGCTGAGGAACGCCTCGTTTTAGGCAGCCACCTCAGTCGAGTTCCTTAGACTACGCCGACATGGGGGGCCGCGTCCTCCGCTACGTGACAGGCTTCGGAGTTTCTCTCGACTTTGCACCATCACACAATGACCCTGCCGATGTGGTTTGTGTGAAGACGTCAAATGGGGGCCTGAGAGGAAGACTGCGCACACTTCGCCCAGAGTCGTCATCATTTGAGATGGTGGGAGACATTTGTAGCACCGCTGGCTCTGCTTGGCATCTGTTTTTTAGTCGTATCCTGCATGTGACTGCGCTTTGGGGGCTGAGCCATCGCCATACGGTGGGTCCACGGGTGCACCTTTCACACCGTCCTCCTCCTCCAGACTGACTTAGCCAGCTTTGTGGTCTGGCGTGCCCCCCACCGTCAACTAGACTCAGATATGTGAGAGCACTTTGATGATTTTTGGACTTTTTCCGTCCTCCTTTATTCACTGCGCTGGGGTGGAGGGCTGACCTGAGACGAGCTCTCCTGCTTCTACTGAGGGTCTTTCAGTGGGACGCCGCCATGCTGGGAGGATCGGGGGAGCAAGCGAGGTCAGAGCGAAGCACTAGATGGCAGCCCCCCTAATGCGGGGCCCCGTGTGGGTACAGCCCTGTTGGGGTCTGTGGGCACTGCCAGGGGGTGCTGCAGCCATTGAAGTAGGTCATCAGAGACCCGGCGCACTTCCTTATATAAGGGACCAGCAGGCACCCCTGGGTGAGCCAGAGTCGGGAGGAGAAAAAGAAAAGAAAAGGAAAAGAGAAGAAAGAAAGAAAGAAAGAAAGAAAGAAAGAAAGAAAGAAAGAAAGAAAGAAAGAAAGAAAGAAAGAAAGAAGAATTGTGTCGGTTACTGTGCTTGTGGGAGACGGAGAAGATAAAAGCCGTGGGAGCTTTGGAGTTGTCCCTCTGCGTCTGCCTGCCCATCACTAGAGAACGCCTGGCATTCCCAATGTCCCCAGACCGAGTTCTCTGGTTTCTACACTCAAGACCACACCCACGTCCCCCCAGTCCAACCACATCCCCCCATTAAGACTACCTCACCAACGATGCCAGCTGGGCTCCACCCCTCTCATTTGTGTTCACCCTGGGCCACTCCCACCAGAATGTGTTGCCCAGCTACATCGATCAGCTGATAAAGTGGGCGGCGGTTTTCATTCCTACCTTGGATGTCACATTCATGGCAGCCCTGAGTGTTATTGTCACCTTTGTCCCTTTAGTTTCTGTCATTGCTTTGTGTTTTAGGGTCATGGACTTGATACCTGGAGTTTTACTTGTTTGTCCTGGCACCTGTCCTGGCACCTGTCCGGACTATCATGTGACGGTGGCTGGTCAGGGGACACTTCCCAGCTCTTTCGTTTGGACCTTCATGGACCCCAACTCTTATTTCTTGGTTCTTTTTGACTCGGTGAAGGCCGCTGCCTGCTCTGTTTATCATGGACACTTATTTCCTCATTTTCCTCTTGGTCCTTGGTCTTGGCTCCATGGCCATCTTCAAACTGTGGGTCTCTGGGTATGCCGGGTGGTCAGTTTGCTCGTTCTTGATACCTGAGTGGACTTTTCGATGAGAGTTGGAGCCTCTCCCTCCAGCTGCTTCTTCCTCTCCTCATTTCTCATTGCTGACGTGATGCCAGGCTCTTCCTTTGCTTCCTCATCTGTCACCTGTTCTCCATCTGCTGGTGGTCCGCACAGCTCTTCCATTTTTGTTTTCTTTCAGCCCTTATGTCTGATCATTGGCATGCCACTCCACATCAGGGCACTGAAAAAGGAAAGGGAGCCCAGCACTGGCACATTCTGCCCATGCATATCACTTAGACCTCCAATGTCCTGCAAGTTCTTAAGTCTTCTGCTGCTTCTCATGCCTGGTATTTTGAATGGCACAGTCTGGTCATGACCACTAGCCAAGAGATGGCACTGTGGAGATAATTTGCCTTTCCATGCTGGGCATGACTAATTACTCTTTCAAGCATCTTCTGCCCACATCTTAATGACCCCACTGGAGTGCTGGGCTGAATCTCTCCTTTTCTTAAGATGAAGACCCCTGAACCGAGGGTCCATCTTTATAACAGAGAGGGGTCACCTCTTGGACTGGAGGCACTTGAGAGCAGGGCAACCTTCGAGGTACCTGGGAGCTCATTTTGTCCCTTCTTTGTCGGCTCCCCTGGCACAGAACCGAATGCCCAGGTTTCAAACACGCCACATCGTGCCTGTGCCAGCCGTGCCCCTTGGTCTGCTCTGCCTAGCCTCTTTTCCGGCCACACACTGTTTTTGTGCCCAGCTCTAATTTGCGGCTTTCACCAGACCGATCGAGTTACCATCTGGAGAGCGAAGGCACGACTTTTTAACGTGTTTTTAAGCTCCTCTTATTAAAACTCCCCCTCACATTAAACCCCAGGCCTTGTAAACGCCTCGTTAACATTTAATTCTTAAAAACAGAAAGCTAAAAAAAGTCCCTTTTGACACATTCCTCGGGTGATCCCCCCAATACTGAGTGACGGCGAATTGAGAGGAGGGCATCCCTGCCATCGCACTGACCACAACACCAGTGGCACAAAGACTCAGGAGCAAGAGCCCTAGGGGGTATGGGGGCGTCGTCACTGAGAATGGACCAATGAGAGGCTCTGGATGTGCAGGTGGATTTAAAGTTCAGCCCACTGCTCCTTCGATGGAATCTTCTAATTTACTCGTCAACACCAATCACATCTGCACAAGCCAGTCACGCGGGGTCATTCACTGCAGGCTCCTCCCCCTCAAGGACCTGCCCAGCTATACACAGGTGACAGAAAGGTGACCCATATGGAGGGTCTCTCAGGCCAGTCACTCATACTTTAAAGAGGAGGACATGACAGGGCACTGTGGCCTCTGGTGGTCCATTCCATTATGGGGTCCCTTCACATCCTAACATGCAAGTCTTTGGGCACCGAAACAGAGGGGGGACCTGCAAATAACAGGCATGGGGACCAGGCACCCGATGAAGGCACTATATGAGATAAAGTTTGGGGTGTGTGGGGGGGCACTAAGTCTCTGAAGTTCAGTCCCAGCGTGGTTACTTCTCGGGGTGAAACAGACAAAAGTAAAGGGCCAGGGTGCCAACTGGGGAAACCCAACAAATGGCAAAGGAAGGAAGGAAAATAAGCAGACAGTGTGGACCCCCGGAAGGACGGAAAATAAGCAGACAGTGCGGACCCCCGGAAGGAAGGAAAATAAGCAGTCAGTGCGGACCCCTGGAAGGAAGGAAAATAAGCAGACTGCAGTTTTTAAGCCTGGTGCCAGATGGGGAGGAGTCAGGGGCGGGGTGAGTGGAGGTGATGTCATTGGCTCCTCCTTCATTCCAAGAGTGGAAATGGAAAGTGGGTTAGAGACTCTGTGTCCCTGAGCAGCCCCCCCAAAAAAATAAAGAAGAATTTGGGAGAGAGAGAGAGGACGCACACTCCACTTCTGCCATTGTGACTTTTCTTTGGATCCTCAAAAGAAGTGGCTGGCATGGAGGAGAGAGTGAATGAGTGAGCGTGAGAGTGCGAGTGGAGGGGGGGAGTGAATGAATGATTATGTGGGTAAACGTGTGAGTGAATGAGGACGGGAATTAGTGAAAGAGTGAGTGAGTGAGTGAGTGAGTGAGTGTGTAGGTGAAGGAATGAATGAATGTGTGGATTAACAAAGGAGTGAATGAATGAAAGTGAAGGAATAAAAGAGTGAGAGTGCGAGTGGTCGAGTGTGTAAGTGAGTAAACAAGGGTGTGAGTTTGTGAGTGACTGAATGAATGAGAGTAAGTCCGTGTGCCTCGGGGGGCCTGTGTGGGCCGCAGTGCTGCTGCCGTGTGGACTGAGGAAGTGCTGGTCAGTGCAGAAATCGTTTTGGAGTCCACCTTGATCTGATCTGATCTCTGAGAAAGGCGCTATATACACTCGCGGCTGAGTGATTGATGGACTGACTGATTGAGGGCTCACTTTGTTCGTTCCTGTTCTGTTGCCTCGATTTGGTTTCTTTTTAGCAGCCCCGGCTGTGACAGGCGCTATATAAAGATAGACGGACAGACGGACGGACTGACTGACTGACTGACCGCCTTTTTCTAACCCACCCTGCCGTCTTGTTTTGATTTCCTTGTTATTTTTGTTGCTTTCTCGGCCCCCCTTTGTTTTCTTCTGTGGTTTGTCTGATGATATAAGAAGGACCGACTGACCAACCGACTGACTGACCGACTGACCAACCGACTGACTGACTGACACCATCAGAACGCCAGCCCCGCCAGCAGTACGATGGCTGCGTTTGTGGCAGGTGTCCCCGGTGCCAATGTGCCATCCCCCTTTTGGAGCGGAGCTCGCCAAATCCAGACACAATGTGGTGGTGCCCGCCAACTGTTTACAACCTCAAATTGCTTCCAGCTGTGACTGGTCTGAGCGACTGGCACATTCTGGAAGGCATGAAGGAAATGAGTGTGTCGGGCCCGACTTGTTTTGCTGCACCGCCTGTTTATACGTTGGGCTTTCTGCCTCGTCACCACTCAAGGGCAATCGTGGATGGACTCGAGGAGAGTGCCAGCCTGGTGCCTGCCACTCCAGACAGCTGGGAGCTCAGGTGAGCCCACCAAGAACACACAAATAAGCAAACGAGCCGACCGAAGTGCTTTCATCTCAAATCAGACAAACCATCCACAGAAAGCACGGCAGCCTGGCCATGAGGTGAGCCGATAAACCTGACGGCGTTACAAGCGTTGCCCTTGAGGCCTGCGCCATTTGTAAGAAACACAAGTCAGACCGCTACGCCACACGCGACTGGACCACAGAGCAGGCCCCAAATTCTAAAGGGAAGGCTTACGGCCTGCGTAGGTCCAAAAGGCTGTTCAAGTCACCAAAAACCTAAGGGAGAGGAAAACCAACCCTCTGGCCCAACGAAAAGAACAACAAATCCTTGAATATTTCAAATTGTAATAAAATTAAAAACTAATCAAGACAATCACGAAAAGGAGAACATCAGATGATCAGTGAGCACACAAATGTGAATCAAAAGCAAAGGTGAGCACCAGACGTCAAAAAGCAGAAAATCCATCCATCCAGCGTTGGGTCTGTGGAGAGCTGGAGCCGATGCCAACAATCATCAGATGCTGGGCAAGGGTGCCATTTGGTCACTGGGTAAGGCCCCCACGCACTCACCACAGCCAGTTGAGTGTCGCCAGTCCAAACAGGCCGGCATGTCTTTATACCCAAAGGCGTAAAACCCAGCAGGACACCGGGGTGAACATGCAAACTCCACACAGGGACCACCGGGGACACGAACATCTAAGTTCTAAGTTCTGAGTTCGGTTTAGTCGACCAGATTACTGTGACGCACTCCTCTCAGGACCACCCAAGAAAGACATCAAGCGCAGACAACGAGTGCAGAATGGAGCTGCTACAATCAAAGCTGAGCCCATCACACCAGTCTGAGCGTCACTACACTGGTGAGCAGTGCCAGTTAGAGTTGACGTTAAAATCCTTCAATAATCTCACGCCGTCCTGCCTGTCACCTGCCACTTGGAACCTCAGATCTTCAGATGAGGGTCTGCTTTGAATTCCAAGAGTGGTGAGGCTATACGGGTGGCCTTCTGCTGTTACGCACCTCAAATCTGGAATAGAAAGTCGCCAGGACGATACGGTGGGGCACTTTAAACAAAATTGTAAGACCCCTTATTGTGACATGTTAGTGTGACCCTGATATTCTGGATACGCATTGAAGTATCCTTATCATTCCTGGTGGCTCCACACTCCATACTGACTCCTACTTTCTCTGCTGTTCTTTTTCCAGTTCTCTGTGGTGCCAATCTGCGCCCCCACCACCCGATCAGGGCACCATGCACTGGAGGATTGAAGGCCGGAGGTCCTCATGACCGTCATCATCATCAAATTCTTCCACGTGAAGCCTGAAAACCAGGAGGACTGATTGAGATGACTGATGTTAGGGGGGCTGGGTGGTCTCGTGGCCTTGAGAGCCCTGCAGATTTTTTTTTTTTTCTCTGGCCCCCTGGAGTTTTTCCTCCTGGCCATCAGACCTCGCTTTATTCTTTGTTACTTAGTATTGCCTCATCTTATTTTTCGATTCTTCTTTCTTCATCCTGTAAAGCACTTTGAGCTCCACCAATTGTATGAAAACGTCCTCTCAAAATAAATGGTGGTGTTGTTGTTGTTGGTCCCCTTATTGCGAGGCGCTGTGCCACTGTGCCACCCTGAACAGGAGGCTGCTGCTTCTACAGGCCATTGAGCCGCCACAAGCCAATCTGTGCTCCGTTATTAACTCCATGTTAAGAAGCGCCTATTTCATTCACGCACATCTCCATTCTTTCATTTTTGAATTTGACTTCTTGCTGCAAAAATGATGTGATGAGCAAAAATGAAAGGCGACTACTGCGCCACCATGCTGCCCAAAGTACTGGAAACCCAAATGAAAGGAAAAGCTTCAGTGGGCTCTGCTGTTTCTCTGTGCACATGGGGGGAGGGGGCTGGGGGGCGGACCCTCTGTGGCATCTTCATCAGGCCCCGCCCCCTTTCTTTGACTGTGCTGGGGTGTTCGTGTTTGGGGCTCGCTGACGGCACAGCATGAAACTCAAAATACTTTACAAGATGTAAAAGAAAAAGTTAAAAGTGGAGAAAAACAAAACATAAACACATAAAACTAAGAAGGAATAGAATACCAAAAACAGTAGATAAGAGTACATGGATATGTACCAACATAACATCGATATCCAGCGCATGTGCCAAGATGGATGGACTGGCATTCCGACCAGAAAGGAGGAAAGTTCCTCACCTGGACAGGAGGCCCCAGCCAGGTTTATCTGTAGTGCCTTTCCTTAGGAGGACATCTCTTTAATCCCCCACTACGCTAGGTGGCAGCTTCCCTCAGGTGGAGCTCCCCTTCCTCCTCCCACACGGCATCTTGGGAAATGTAGTCCTGGTGAGCAGCCCTGTCAGAGTGTGTGGGTCCCACCAGAGGGGGTTGTAAGAAAGGCGCATACCTGCAAAGAGGTTCCACCTGACCCAGAGGTGCTTCCAGGCTGCAGTGATCTGCCATCAGAGGGACTCCCGGGTTTCGCATAAAAGGAGCCCCCCGGCCTCATCCAGGAGAGTCGAATCAGTGGGCATCTTCCAGCTGCTCCTTCCATTAGGGTTATCACAGCAGATCATCTTCTTCCATATCTTTCTGTCATCGTCATCTTGCTCTGTCACACCCATCACCTTCATGTCCTCTCTCAGCACATCCATAAACCTTCTCTTAGTCCTTTCTCTTCTCTTCTTCCCTGGCAGCTCCATCCTTAGCACCCTTCTCCCAATATACCCCTCATCTCTCCTCTGCACATGTCCAAACCAACGCAATCTCGACTCTCTGACTTTGTCTCTAAACCGTCCCACCTGAGCTGACCCTCTAATGTCCTCATTTCTAATCCTCTTCATCCTCGTCCCCCCCAATGCAAATCTTAGCATCTTTAACTCTGCCACCTCCAGCTCTGTCTCCTGTGCCACCGTCTCCAGCCCATATCACACAGCTTAAATTAACGTCACTTTTTCGAAGCCCCTGACTGCGGGTCGGCGCTTGGGCCTGGAGTCTGGGGCTCTGAGCGCCCCCCTAGTGTTCACCCCAAGTAGCAGCCCCCCATATGTACAGTATATCTGTTACAAGCCTCTTCAGATTTGGTCCAACGCCATGGTCAGATGTGTCACTGTAGCGTACATCATTGTGTTCCTTGTCCCCTACCTGTTCCTTTTAGAGGGGCTGGCCCTCCTAATGCTGGCATCAAAAAAGCCAAACGAGATCAGTCGTCAGCTGGGCTCGTATTTGTCATCCGCCCCAGAATTAGTCCTAACGGTCACAGCAGGACAAGAACATGTCCACCCTCAGAGTAGGACGAGAGGCGAGAGATCTTACAACACCACAAGATGGACGGGCCAGGAGTCAGGAAGATCCCTTACCTGGACGGGAGGCCCCGAGGGAACACAAAGACGCCCCCGGTTGGATTTAACAGCTTTACCTCGCCATGAAAGAAGACGACAAAGAAGGACTGTCCGAGGACAACATTCACTCCCCACCAGGCACTAGATGGCAGCAGCCCTCCCTATCGATGACCATTCAGTAACCAGCAGGGAATGCTGGGAGTTGTAGTTTGGCAGCACAGCCCTGCTGAGGTCTGGGGGTGCCACAAGGAGGCGCTGCAGGGAGATGCGCTCCACAAACTCTGGGACTTTTTCATGACCCGGAAGTGCTCCATCGGGCAGGAGCCCTGGCACCAGACGTACACCCGGGTCCAGGCGAGTCGAAGCTGGGAGGACGTGGATTAACACTCGACCCGAGGAGGGCAGTGCGGTGGTGAGAGGGACTGGGAAGAGCAACTGTGGTTGGTGGAGAGAAAGACAACCCGTTAGTTTGAGGAGGTGAACTTAATAAATCCTCCGTTATTTGAACCCGGGACTCACTGTGTGTTCGTGTTTGGGGCTCGCTGAGGTCCAAACTGGAACACATTTGTCAGTTTTCTGATGCTAACACTAAGGCTGCACCTCAAACATCATAAAAATAAGAATTAATAATAACAATAGCAACCAAAGCAGTACGAGAAGATGGAGAAGAAGGAAGACATAACTAGACGGCATATTACGCCAAGCTGCACGCACACAAGTGGGCACATGAGTCGGTGCCCCCTTCAGGCTCATTGACAGAGTGCCATCTGTCTCCTGAAAACTGATGACATGAAAAGCCACCGTCCCCTGTGTCCCTGTCTGCCTGTGATATGTCACCGATTCAAGATAAAGAACGGCTTATTCTACAAAGGGACTCTCAAATGGCCTGGCACATTTATGGAGGCCCCACAATAATTGGATGCCAGTTATTTGACAGACTGGCTGTTTCCGTGAATTCGTATCCCACACACACATGTCTACAAAGAGCCGATATAAACGAAGAAACGTCGTCACTCTGCTGCTGGGTGTCATCGTGTGTCCCCTCAGAAGGCAAAGGGGAGAGTCGTCTGAGGAGATGAGAAGCTGAAAGGCGAAGGCTACAAGGCCACCATCTCCAGCCAGCCTGATGCTCCTGTGTCCACAGCTGAAAATAGCATGAAGAAGTTTGAGGTCCACAGGACGCCAGCCAACCTCCCTGGAAAACCAATCCCTGAATGGGCAGGAGGGGCAGAGAGAATGGCAGAGGAAAAGCCAAGGAGAACTTCCAGAGAGGCACGAGCTGAACTCCAAGGTCCATCAGAGTCTGACCACACCATCTGTCACTTGTACAGTTGTGGTCAAAGGTTTGGAGAAGGACACAAATACGACTTGTCACCAAGTTTGCTGCCTCCATTTTTATGATGGCAATTTGCACCAACTCCAGAATGTTCTGATGAGTCAGCAGATGCGTTGCCAAGTCGCTCATTGCCATGAAACTGAACCCTGCCACCAAAGGACCTGCTGATGTCACTTAGTGATCCTCTTGTTCACACAGGTGACAGTGGTGACGAGGACCAGGCTGGAGATCACTCAGTCCTGCTGATGGAGTTACAATAACAAGGTGAAGAAGATGTCAGGGTGCCCAAGAGAGTCCAGCAAGCGCCAGGAGTGCCTCTTAAAGTTGATTTAGCTGTGGGCACCACCAGGGCAGAGCTGGCTCAGGAATGACAGAAGGCAGGTGGGAGTGAGGCGAAGACTTTTGGAGGATGGCCTGGTGGGCGTCAAGAAGGGCAGCATAGAAGCCATCAGGGACAGACTGGTATTCTGGGATTGGACTGCTGAGGGCTGCTGGGGTCGAGTCATCCCCTTTCTGATTGTTTGGGGCATCCGGAAAGAAGAAAAGGCGAGTGGCGCTCCCATCAGTCCTGTGCCAGGCCAACAGTAAAGCATCCTGAGTCCAGTCATGTCACGTGGGGTTGCTTCTCACTCACAGTTTGGCCTAAGACCACAGCCCTGAATAAAGAATGAGGCCAAAACATCCACTGAGAGCAACTTCTGCCAACCGTCCAACAACAGTTTGGTGACCAACATCATGGAGCAAAAGTGACATCTAAGTGGCTCTGGGAAGAAAACATCAACATTTGGGATCCATGACAAGGAAACTCCCTGGACCTTCATCCCATTGAGAACGTGTGGTGAATCCTCAAGAAGTGGGTGGACAAACAAAAAACTCACCAATTCTGACAAACTCCAAGCATTGATTCTGCAAGAATGGGCAGCTGCCATCAGTCAGGATTGGGACCAGAAGTTGACTGACAGACCTGAAAAAGAAAGAAGGGCCAACACTGCAAATCTGGACTGGATGTCATTGTCATTAAAAGCCTTTGAAACTTCTGACCTGCTTGTCATTCTCCTTCAGTATAAACATCTGACACCAAAGCAGCAAACTTTGTGAAAACCAACAGTCGGGTCGTTCTCAGAACCTTTGGGCCACAACTGTACAGTTGACAGCGGGCTCAATGGCAGAAGACAGATTGAGGACTCCACATACAAGTCATCATGACTTACAGACCCGAGCGCACATTAAGATCTCAAGGTGCCAGTCTGCTTAGGATTCTAAAGATTAATAAAATAACATTTTAGTTACAGGACCCCCCTAAACTGTGGAGTGGTCTGCCTGCATACTATAAGAGATGCCAAGCTTTCAAATCCTGGCTGAAGATTCACCACTTCAGTTTAGTTCACCCTGACTAGAGCTGCTGATTAACGGCACAGACTGTCGTCAGCACACAAACATCAGTGATATGACAGTTCTGATTTGTTACTCACCCTCACCTGTTCTGTTTCTCTTCTCAGTACCCAATTGTGCCACTTGGTGCCCACTGCCCACCTGCCTACCTGAGGTAAAGTCATCTCTGATGGTGGATCACAGGAATCGTCGGGTCCTTTCATCGGATTGGCTGGCCCAGCACTGACTCAGCTGTGGAGTGGCCAATAGGGGGAGGCAGCTTGAGGTCTCCAGGACTCCTATTATGGGATATCATCGACTGTTGACTTCTGCTCTGCACTTGTAATATTTCTATTGTATTGAGGATGACTTGTCTTCTGTTCTGTGTATCGTATTGCATTGACCCCCACTGCTCGCCCAGCCGACCTGGTAAGGGGTCTCTCTTTGAACTCCCTTTCCTGAGGTTTCTTCCATTTTTTTGGGTCATTTTTTCTTGTCTTTTTAGAGAGTCAGAGCTTCTGATTCTGATTCTGATTGATTTTATGACTTCTCTCATCGCACTAAAACTCAAGTAAAACTCAACTCAACTCAACTAAAGTTCATTTGCTGTAGCAATTTATTTGTGTGAATCTGAGAGAGAGGCTGTGGGCCAAGGGGAGGGGGAAACGTGATGTCAGGAGTGGGCGGGGCAGGGTACTCCTCACTCTCCTGTTTCACTTCTACGTGGGCGGAGCCACGGGGCACAGCTAGTCAATTACTGTATAAATACAAGATGGGGGACCCTGAGCTACAGGGAGAGACTGAGGGGTTTATGTGGACACAACATTTCCATTGACTAAGCAGCATGCGGAAGCGATTAAATAAAATGTCAGGTTAGCTCGGTGGTCTCAAACTCCGGTCCTGGTGGGCCCTGGTGGCAGCAGGTTTTCATTCTAACCCTGTTCTTAATCAACTCTTGCTAGTTAACTCCTTTCCGGAGTTTGCATGTTCTCCCCGTGTCTGCAATTCTAAAGCGATCCTAAATTGTCCCTAGTGTGTGCTTGGTGTGTGTGTGCCCTGCCCAGGTAATTTGTTCCTGCCTTGTGCCCTGTGTTGGCTGGGATTGGCTCCAGCAGACCCCCGTGACCCTGTAGTTAGGATATAGCGGGTTGGACGATGACTGACTGACTTGACTGACTTAACTCCTTTTGCTTTTTTAAGATTTGTTCCTCTGAATTTCTTCATGTCTTTCCTTAAGTGGCACCCAAACAGAAATGACATGTGAAGTGAAGGAGCCAACAGTAGACCACCTAAGTCAGTGCCTCAAACGCCCACCAATTTCACTCCAACCAGCTGCTTCATCAGGCGCCGAGTCTTGTGGTTAATTTAATTCCGTGGCTTGTCGCCGCTCTCATTGTGCCACAGCAGACCGACATGTCCGACATTGTGGATTTTCTCTTTTCTAAGAGCACTGAGGACCTGAGCAGATCAACCTTCCTCAGACCTTCACCTTTCTTTATTTTTAAATATTGTATGATGGACGCCCTGCAGTGGGTTGGCGCCCTGCCCGGGGATCTGTTCCTGCCTTGCGCCCTGTGTTGGCTGGGATTGGCTCCAGCAGACCCCCATGACCCTGTGTTAGGATATATAGGTTGAATGATGGATGGATGTATGATGGACACAGTTTGCTGCTCATGTTTTGGCTCCTTTTGTATCTCATTATTGTTTGCTTGCTGATTAAGGGGTCCGAGTCTTCAAGAGCAAGTCAATGAAAATGAATTCAAAAGAAGTTAATTAGCAGCAAAAACAGGTCACTGATTAAGTACAGGGTTAGAATGAAAAGCTGCAGCCACCATGACCCTCCAGGACCGGAGTTTGAGACCCCTGGGTTAGATCATAAAAACTATCGAATTTAAGTCGAGGGACGTTGTGTTCAAACTTTATATCGCACTGGTGAGACCACATCTGGGGTCCTGTGTGCAGTTCTGGTCACCACAATACAAGAAAAGACATAACAGCACTTGAGGCTGTGCAGAGGAGAGCAGCCAAGTGCATCATGGGACTGAAGGACACACCCACTGTGACAGCCTCGGAGGATTAAATCAGTTAAGTCTGAGCAGAGGAGACGGGTGAGGAAATCATCCAAGTATTTAAAATCGTCAATGGCGTCCATAAAGGAGATCCGCAGAATTCTGTCAGCTTGAGGGTGAATCAGAAACTCGAGGACACCTGGTGGACATTAAGGGGAAGTGCAGTTAGAACTCAAGCCGGGAAGCTCTTCTTTATACGAAGAATTGTGGGAATCGGAAACAAACTACTGAGACATGGAGGTGAAGCAGAAACCCCAACAACATGTAAGAAGAATCAGGACGAGATGTTGGGACAGCTGAGCTACGAGCTAACAAACGGGTGACAAGTGGACTGAATGGCCTCCTCTCGCTTGTCACATTTCTGCTGTGCCGGCTCACCTTGTTAGATTTGAGAGATTTGCTTTATTTTTGATTTCTCTTTTGATATTCAGAGCCCGAGGTTTCTCTGTTCTTCTCTCTCTTAATTCTGAGATTTTTCAACTTTAAAAAGATTTGGCCAGAAGCCTGCAACCTTGAGTTTGTCGGGGGGCTCCCTGGGACTATTGAGCTGTGTAAAGAGGCAGACTCATCCATTCATCTTCCTAACCTGCTTATTCGGGGCAGGAAGACCCCCTGGACATCACATGCAGTGCTAATCCGTCTAGCCTGCATGACTTTAAACCACCCAGAAGACCCCCACACGGACACGGGGAGAACGTGCAGACTCCGTGCAGGAAGCGCCTGTGACCTGAGCCCTGGTCTCCACACCGAGGGGCAGCAGCGTGGGTTCACAACACTCCCAATGCGTATTCACGTTAAACGGTTTGCCTTTTGTTGGAGAGGAGCGAGGGGGATGAAGAGTAAAGGCGGGATGACTGACATGGGCTCAGGAGAAAGAAGGCACAAAAAATGGCGCACAGTCGAGGAACTCACAGAAGGCAAACCCGCTGGCGTGCGAGGAAACATCCAAGTCAGCTGACTCGTGTCGTCTCTCACTGGCATCCCCTAAGAAGCAAGTCGGGAAACTTCAAGAAAGGAAACACTGAGCTGGAACCTTCCGGCATGTTGGACCGGGGTGACAAACACAGGAGGTGGCAGCACAAACGTGGGTCACAAAGGCAGTCACCGGTCACACACACCAATAAACGAACCTGAAAGTTAAGACAGAATTCCTGGCACAAACGTCTTCAGCGCTGAGACGGACATCATCATCATCATCACCTCGTCGCACCCATTTAAGATGGAGGCGCACACGTCCGTTGACACCCAAGATGTCGCCACTTAGCCCTTCTGGTTAGTTCTGATGTCACCTTTGCTCCCTCACTCTCTGTTGGCCAACAGGCACCCCACGTGGGCTCACTTTAGGGGCTGCGTCTTTGACTCTTGTGGTCCATCGCAGACTCCACTGCTCTGACACTCAAAGCTCACTTTATGCTGCCGTCTGCCCAGGCCCGACGCCACGGCGCGCTTTCACTTTTATTACGCGGTGCATGCCAGCCAGGGACATGCCACGCATACCAGAGCCAAAATACTTTTATTATTTGGTTTAAATCTATTTTGTGATCTTTACGGCAGCCGATTAAACCTCAAATATCTGGATGATGGCGCGGGAGAGCAGAGTCTGGACGAGGAGGAAGAGGCAGGCGGGAAACGTCCTGCTTAATGGGGGGCTTGCAGCGTGTGAGAGGGAACAATATGGTACGTCTGAAATCTGTGATCTAGTGCCCTCCACATTGTTGAGAGTCGCACACTGCCCTTTGGATTTATCTGTAGTGCTTATCTCATGTACTGTATCGTACTGTTGTGACAGTAGGGGTCGCCGTTGCCCCTTGAAGCCCGCGGACAACACGTCCAGACACCAGGAGAAAGTCCAGGAAATGAACTGAATATCTTCAATAACGTGCACAAAGCACCTCCGCCTCCATAGTACACACTTATGATCGATAGATAAATCCTCCTCTCCACCCAGCAGCTCTGACACACTTCCTCCCAACTCCGGCTCCGTCTGCTGGCTTTCCCACAGTCCCTTATATAGTTCGTCACCAGTGATTCCATGATTCCACAGCACTTCCGGGGCAAATGAAAACTTCTTCATTTCTTCCATCCCCGTGACCAGGGACTACTTCTGGGCTATAATAGAAACACTCGTGTCTCCCTGCAGCGTCCCCTGGCGGCCCCCACGGTATGCAGCAGGGCTGTGAAGTCGAACTCCAATGTCCATGATGCCCTGCGGGAATTCGGGGCACCTCCATGTTGCAGGAAGGACTCCATCTAGTGGCCTGGGGTGTTGACCGAGATAAACTGCCGGCTATCTCTCACACTGTATAGTGCCTTTCACATCGGTGCCTTACAAATCTCTCCTCTCTCCTTTAAATATTATATGGCGCCTTTCACATCTACTTATCAGTCTGTATTCATGTCGATGTATCATCCTGCGCCTTTGACAGGCTTCTCTTCATGGATCATTTTAGAGGGCCTTTCACATCAGATTATGTATCTTTATAGTTCTTGTCACGTCTGTCGTACAGTAGCTGTCACTTCTGTGCAACAACAACATCAACATCAACAACAACAACAACATCAACATCAACAACAACAACAACATCAACATCAACAACATCAACAACAACAACAACAACAACAACAACATCAACATCAACAACAACAACAACATCAACAACAACAACAACAACAACATCAACATCAACAACAACAACAACAACAACAACAACAACAACAACAACATCAACATCAACAACAACAACAACATCAACAACATCAACATCAACAACATTAACAACAACAACAACATCATCAACATCAACAACAACAACAACATCAACAACAACATCAACATCAACAACATTAACAACAACAACAACAACAACAACAACAACAACAACATCAACATCAACATCAACAACAACAACAAGAAGCTTTATTTCTGTTGCACATTTTCACACAAATAATGAACTCAAAGTGCTTTACATGATGAAGAAACAGAAGAAAAGACAAAGTAAGAATTCAAATCAGAGAACACTAATTAACATAGAATAAGACTAAGGTGGTCCGATGGCCAGGGAGGACAGAAAAAACAAAAAAACTCCAGATGGCCGGAGAAAAAATAATATCTGCAGGGGGTCCGAGGCCACGAGACCGCCTGAGCAGCCCCCTCTGGACATTCTACCTCACATAACTGATCAGTCCTCAGGGTATTCAGGGTTCTCATGGAAGGACTTGATGATGACAGTCACATGGACTTCACGGTGCTTTGATCAGGTGGTGGTGGTGCAGGTTGCCACCCCAGAAAACTGGAACAAGAACAGAAGAGAGAGTTGGAGTGAGTACGGATTGTGGAGCCACTGTGAGTAGTTATTATGATGAGTTGAACACACAGAGTATCAGGACTAAGTTAAAGTGAAGTTACGAGAAGGCCATCTTACAGTAATGTGTTTTCAGCCGTGTTTTAAAGTGCTCTACTGTATCAGCCTGGTGAATTCCTACTGGCAGACTATTCCAGATTTGAGGTGCATAACAGCAGAAGGCCGCCTGCCCGCCTCACCACTTCTTTTAAGTTTTGTTCTTGGAATTCTAAGGAGACACTCATTTGATGATCTGAGGTTACGATTTGGAATATAACGTGTCAGACACTCTGATATATAAGATGGCGCAGATTATTTAAGGCTTTATAAACCATCAGCCGTATTTTAAAGTCAATCCTGAATGACACAGGTAACCAGTGTAGTGACGCTCAGACTGGTGTGATTTGTTCTGATTTTCTTTTCCCAGTTAGGATTCCAGCAGCTCCATTCTGCACTCGTTGTAACTGATTTCTGTCTTTTTTGGGTGGTCCTGAGAGGAGTGCGTTACAGTAATCTAGTCGACTGAAAACAAACGCGTGAACTAATTTCTCAGCATCTTTCAATGATATAAGAGGTCTAACTTTAGTTATGTCACTTTGTCCTAATGATCTGATGAATATGCGATTTAAAATTCAGATTACAGTCAACGGTTACCCCTAAATTCTTTACCACCGTCTTGACTTTTAATCCTAATGTATCCAGTTTATTTCTAATAGCCTCATTGTATCCATTATTGCTGATCACTAAGATTTCAGTTTTCTCTTTATTTAACTTGAGAAAATTACTATTCATCCATTCTGAGATACTAGTCAGACATTGCGTTAGTGAATCAAGAGAGTCGGGGTCATCAGGTGCTATTGATAAGTACAGCTGTGTGTCATCAGCATAGCTGTGGTAGCTCACATTGTGCTCTGAGATAATCTGACCTAACGGCAGCATGTAGATTGAGAAGAGCAGCGGACCCCTGATAGAGCCTTGTGGACCACCATATAGAACACGGGTGTCAAACTCCAGGCCTGGAGGGCCGCAGTGGCTGCAGTTTTTCATTCTAACCCTTTTCCTAATCAGATTTCATTGGTCATTATCTCCTGTTCCCTCTATTTTAATAGCCCTGTTCTTAAGGATTCAGTCCTCTGAGTTGATTCTTTTCTTCATTAAATGGCAGCCAAACAGAAATGAGACGTGAGACGAGCCAACAGATGAGCAGCTAAATCGGGGCTTCAAACTCCAACCAGTTTCACAATGAGAAGCCGATTCTTGCTGTTAATTAAACCCGTTTTTCAATTCCATGGCTTGTTGCTGCTCTCTTTCTGCCACATATTCTTGTTTTTTTTCTAAGAACTCCTAAAATGTTTGGTAACCTGAGGGATCGACTTTACTGAGACCTGCGTCTTTATTTTCAGATTTTGTTTGATGGGTACAGGTGAGCTGGTCATGTCCTGCTTGTTTTATCTCTCATTACCTGCTAATTAAGGAAAAAAAAAAAAAACAACTAAGGGGTGTCACACAAATGAGACATAAACAGATAAAGGTTTGGGGCTGCCACCCGTATAATATGGCATCCCGGCTGCAAAAGTCATTTTTATCAAATAATCAGCACTGATGTGCATACCATTGAGTCCAGAACAAGACTGGGGGAAAAGGGAAAAGGGCAGGCTTTTAAAGGGCAAGACAGGAAGTGAGGTCATAAGGATCGGGCACGTGTTCTTCAATCATTGGCTCGAGCCCGGACGTGACATCACAGGGGCCGGAGCCGGTAAAGTCTACTTCCATTGGCTCGGTCCCGGAAGTGACGTCAAGAGAGCCATTTGGAGTCTCCCAGGAATGGCCTACAGGGAAGGGAGAAAAAGAGTCAGTGCCCTCTGCCACATCCTGGCATACTCAAGCCCTTTAGCTGCCTCCCATGCGCACGTGTGTGACAGGGGTCCGAGTCAAGTTAATTAAAGCTAAGGCTAAAGAAGGTAATTAGCATCAAAAACTGGTCACTAATTAAGAGGATGGTTAGAATGAACACCTGCAGCCACTGCGGCCCTCCAGGACTGGAGTTCAACACCCGTGATGTGGAATATGATGTGTCTCTGCAGTATAATCAGCACAACTTACAAAGAATTTTCTCCCTGCCAGGTAGGATTCAAACATATTGAAGACCCTGCCAGAGAGGCCCACCCACTGACCAAGGCGATTTTTATGAATATTGTGATCAATGGTGTCAAATGCGGCACTCGGATCTCAGAGGATGAGAACAGATAGACGGCCTCTGAAAGCCGACTGAAATTTAACAAGAACAGCAGGTTTATAAAGGTGGCCATTTAACTGCATAACGACGGCCTTCTCTAGAAATTTACTTAAGAAAGGCAGGTTAGAGATTGTCAAAAGCACGGGAGTCGAGATTATTATTAAGATTATGCATGTTACATAGTGACTTCCATTTCTGTCTTTCTGTCATCCAGTACACTTTGTCACACACGTGCACACGGGAGGCCGCTTACAGACCTGAATAACTGTAATGAGCCACCAGACCAGAGGTGGGCGCTGTCACTTAACGCCCTCTCTCTCTCTCTCTCTTTTTTTTCTTCACCTGCAGACCTACAGAAGGAAATCCCACCTGATGACATCACTCTCGCCTCACCTGGACACGCCCCTTCCTGTCTCACTGCTCCATAAGCGCCATTTCTGTTCACTGTATTGGTTCATTCCTGAGCTCTGTCTGTCAAGAGGTTGTTTGTTGTTCAAGTATATGGGGGCTACCATGTTGGCGTCCCCCCGGCCTTCATAGTGGCATCTCCACAACAGTCATTCTCATACATCTGTTGCATAATGCCTTTCACATTTATTTATCTTTCTATCATATAGTGCCTTTCACATGTAGCTATTATACCATATATCTTTGATGATGCGCCTATTACGACGCACCTTTCTCACCCGTCTCTATTTTATTATATCATGTCCGTCATATCTATGGATTCTGTCACACCTTTCATATCTACATGTCATGCAGCTCCTTTCTAATCTATCAGATTATTTTAGGGTTCCTTTCTCATGTCTGCTGATTTATTTGCCTATCTGTTGTATAGCGCCTTTCACACTTGCAAGTCATATAGTGCCTTTCTCATATACTGTATAGTGCCTTGCACATTTATTATAGAGCTCCTTTCTCACCTCTCCACCTCTCTTTCATATCTCTCTGTCACACTCTACCTTTTCCATCTCTCTGTCCATCTACTGTATCTCAGGGGTCCCTAACTGCAGTCCTGGAGGTTTTCATCCTCACCCTTTTCTTAATGAGTGTCCTGTTTTTCTTTTGAATTCATTTTCATTGACTTGCTCTTGAAGACTCGGACCCCTTCATTAGAAACCAGACAATAATGAGATACAAAACTGTGACCATCAAACAATATCTGAAGATAAAGGAAGGTGAAGGTCTCAGGAGTGCTGATCTGCTCAGGTCCTCAGTGCTCTTAGAAAAGAGGAAATCCGCAATGTCGGACATGTCGGTCTGCTGTGGCACAATGAGAGCGGCGACAAGCCACGGAAATAAATTAACGACAAGACTCGGCGCCTGATGAAGCAGCTGGTTGGAGTGAAAATGGATGGAGTTTGAGACCCTGACTTAGGTGGTCTTCTGCTGGCTCCCTCACTTCACATGTCATTTCTGTTTGGGTTGTCATTGAACGAAAGAAATGAAATTCAGAGGAAGAAATCTTAAAAAAGCAAGTCCATTAAAATGAATGAAAAAGGAGTTCATTAGCAGCAAACCAGGCCACTAATTCAGAAGAAGGTGAGGATGAAATCCTGCAGCCACTGCGGCCCTCCAGGACTGGAGATGGGGACCCCGCTCTCTCTCTTGTCACACGCGTGTGCACGGCAGACAGTTTACAGGCTCACACAGATGCGCTTCTCCGCCTGACCAGGGGCTTGCTGTTGTAGCCTAACACTTTCTCTTCTATCCCCCCCTGCAGACCACCTGAAGAGCCCCGGCTTCCTAGAATACTTCACTTCCGTCTCCGGTCTCCATGAACCATAGAATTCCAGCCTGTTAGTAAAACTCGACCTCCCTCGTCTGACCCCACACCGACTGTCCTGTCCTGTCCTTGCCAGGTGTTCCTCCATCTTCTCCTTAATAATTCCTTCCATTAATTGTCCTGTGATGCCCGTTAAACTTACTGGCGGGTAGTTGCTCTGATCTGCCCGCTCACCCTTTCTATATAACGTGATGATATTTGTCATTTTCCAGTCCTTCAGAGTCTCCCCAGTGCTCAGTGACGTCCTATAAATACGTGTCCAGGGTTTCTATCTGCACTCGCTGGCTTCCTTAAGACCCCTGAGGGTCCGTATGATCTGCTGCTGGTGATTTGTGTGATTTCAGCCTCTTTAATCTTCACAGCTCTTCTCTCTCTTTACAATTTCTAATCCCTCAGCACCTCCTTAGAATCTCTTATGGTCGTCTTTCTCCTTCTCTTCTCTGTTCCTCTCCAGCTGTCTTTTCGCCTCCCTGATGTCCTTCTTGATGGTTGCCCTCATGTTCTCATACGCTTTATGATTCACTTTGCACTCATTATTCTTATACACCTCATCGTCTGTTTTTCCTTTGCATCTTCTTTTTTAACTCTTTATTAATCCACTGTCCCTGTCCTGCATTACATTTTTAATCTCGTTCCACTGCTCCTCGACTGTCTTATCCCAGTCCGTCCTCCTCAGAGTTTGTCACATCTCCTCAATTAGGCCTACTAAAGTTCAACTTAACAATTTTCGACTTTGCATCTGCACTCTCACAAAACACCGAGAACTGTATGATGTTATGGTCACCTGACCCGAGCGGTCCAATCACCTCGAGACCCTCAATTCTATCCTGATTATTACAAAACACTAAATCCAGACAGGCTTCACCCCATGTTGGTCTTTAAAGGCCTGAATGGCTGACGTAGACGACCTGGCGAGTGGGTGTCAACGCTAAAGAAACTGCAGGTCCTCTCGGCTGATGACAGACGTCCATCACGCGCAGAACTGAACTCCAGTGAGCCAGGGGGGACACTGACACTCGTCACGCCACCAAGTGCCATGTGACTTCTTAATCAGGAATATCGGAGGTGATGAGTGAGGTTTGATACGACTGTGACCGTTGGTTTGTACATCTGAACTATCAGACTGCAGGGGTGGGCAGCACCGGTGGTCCTGGGGGGCTGCAGGTTTTTTTGTTCCAACCCAGTTTCTTAATGAGAGGTCAATTACAGGGTGAGTCAAAATGAAGTGAACACCAAGGTTATTATAGTTGTCGCAGTAGAGGACGCTAGCGCTCCCTTGAACTCTCAGGTACCACGCTAAACACCAGGTAAAAGTGCAATAATAATTCTACTTATATTGTATTATATATTTATAAATCCACAATAAACACAATCAATATTCCAATCCTCCAGCTCCCAGACGCGCTGCCCTCCTGCCACCCAGCTCAGCTCAGTGTCTGGGCTTTCCCAGCGTCCCTTTATAGCCCCTGACCCGGAGGTGTTCCTGCCCAACAGTCCACAAGTCCTTACTCCTCCCGGGTCAGGGTAAACAATCCATATCTTCACCCCGGAAGCACGTCGTCTCTGCCTGTCCCGAGATTATGACGTACTTCCGGTTATACAGTAGGACATATCCGAGTCCCAGTGGCCCCCAAGGTATCCAGCAGGGCTGTGCATAAAAACTACATAGTCCATAAGGCCCGTCCACGCTGTCGGGAGAGCGCCTCCTGGGGGTGAGGGCCGGAATAGGAAGCCTGCCATCCACCACAAGTTTTGCGTTTTTATATTAGTTTTTATCTCTATATTTTTTCTGACGTTACTTGGAAATTCAGCTTAGTTTTAGTTACTCGTCATTATGTGTTTTTAGTTTTAGAAAAAGAGTTCTGTTTTATTTTGATATCTGTTAGATTCAGTTTTATATTTAGTAATTATGGCATGGAGCTCCTGCGGAGTTTAGTTTTGTGTCACAATCAGACAGAACTGTACACTTAATGGATTGGGATACGAGTTTAATGTTAGTGGACGCTCACTCCGCTACAACTGGTTTTGTTTTTGTCTGATAAAGCCAGATACTGAATATGAACAATTTGACATCATTTTATAATTTTTTAAATATTTTCTCTGCCATCAAATCTGCGCTGACTGTTGGCACTTTTTATCCTTTCCTTTTATTGCCCAGAATGGGCCAATTTGTAATGAAATTTAGGTGAATTTTAAAGTTTGAGGGTTTTTTTACACCACATAACACATCCTGCTCCAAGACAATGTGCTTATAATGAATGTCTTCAATATTGCGTTCAAAAATCTCAAATGCTGGGCTTTCTTATTTTCTACCAGCCATATTGATCTCGGATTCCATCTCAGACACAAACCATTTATAGACAGAATTTGGCCACCTGAAGGCCTGAAAAGATGAACAAATAAGAAATCAGAATCTACTGTGTTGTGACAGGTGTGATCGTGAAAATCATGGGGGCTTAGGAAGAACAGGGGTCTTAGACTTGAATGAGTGTGCAGACCCCACCTCGCTGCATTGAGGGAAACAAAGAAAAAGCAGGGTTAGCGGGAGTGAGACTTGAACAGCCCACCATAAGAGCAGCAAACCCTTCGTGAGCAGAGTAAGAGGAGGTCAGAAGAGTGTGGACAGAGACGGCGTCTGAGATTAGGAACAATACGTATGACACGATCGAAACCAGAGCAGGATCACAGGAAACCCGGAGCCCACCACAGCAGGTCTGGAGAAGTCCCTGGTAAGCAATATGTGTGATACGACTGATGTGAAGAACAGAAAGAAAATGATATTCAACTGTCTACTGTACTTTGAGAGAGAGAGAGAGAGAGAGAAACACTGAAAACATGGGGACGGATATTTTAAAGCAAAATTCTGCTACTGGATTCTTTTTATAGTATCAGGTAATTTGAGCTGTGAATATGAGCTAAAAAAGAGAAATGAGTAAAGAATATAGAAGAAATACAAAAACACATTAGCAGTTGGCAGAGACTCTCTCCGTCTAAATACCTGTAATTCAGTAGAGACGTTGCCAACTCAGGAATTTTAGAAGCTTTGCGTCACTTTCTTATTAAATGACATTTTTAAAGCAAAAGTGGTGGGGTCAGCAACAATATGGCGACCTTGTCGGGTCTCTTTGATTTTCAAAAAGGATTTCTCCTGTAGGGCGGCACGGTGGCGCAGTGGGTAGCGCAGCTGCCTCGCATTAAGGAGATCTGCAGGTTCTCTTCCCTGGTCCTCCCTGCGTGGAGTTTGCATGTTCTCCCCGTGTCAGCGTGGGTTTCCTCCCACAGTCCATAGACATGCAGGTGAGGTGGATTGCCGACCCCAGTGTGTGCTTGGTGTGTGTGTGTGTGTGTGTGTGCCCTGCGGTGGGCTGGCACTCTGCCCAGGGTTTGTTTCCTGCCTTGTGCCCTGTGTTGGCTGGGATTGGCTCTGGCAGAACCCTATGGATAGGATATGGTGGGTTGGATGATGGATGGATGGATGGATGGATGGATGGATAACTATAACAATAACCTTGGAGAGCAGTGACGGTGCTGCTACGTATCGACTTGTATTACGATTTCTGTGGACGTGTTGATCAAGATGGCGAGCAGGTCGAGACATTCGTCTAAATCATCGCGTACATATGAAGTCTGCTTTGTCATTTGGACTCACCCTGTATTGCTTAAGCGACATTGTGATGCTTCATTTCAGTGGTCTCGCTCGTTGTGGTTGCCCACCCTCATTACAGTCTTAATCAGCTGTTTTAATGGCTCCTTATTAGCAATAAGGTGTGAGCGACAAAGCAGCCTGCTTTGGTTCTCCGTCTAACGTGTTTCCATTTCCATCTGTGTGTCTTCATCCTGCACTTTTAGGGCTGACGCTGACTTTAGTTGACATCCAGGGGCCGAGGGTGATGATCAGC
Source organism: Polypterus senegalus (assembly GCF_016835505.1). Taxonomy (NCBI): domain Eukaryota; kingdom Metazoa; phylum Chordata; class Cladistia; order Polypteriformes; family Polypteridae; genus Polypterus; species Polypterus senegalus. The sequence continues at coordinate 5,446,571 of NC_053166.1, read as the reverse complement.
TGCAGACGTCCACCAAACTCACCTTCACGTTGTGGGGAGGCCCTCTTTGCTCGGAGGACTGTTAGACTCGTTGACTTGACATCGAGTCCCCGTGTCTGCGTGTGAGGAGCGAAGAGCAAACGGCGTCTAGAATGGCATTGACTTCGGGCAAAAGAGCAAAGCGCACGTGCAAAGCAAAATCCTCTGTCGGCTTTATTCGTTATTTGTTTGCTTTTTGCGTATTATTGCTGAATCCGACTCTGACTAATTAAACTCTGATTTTGATACAAGTGATCTGGAAATCAAAAACCAGGCAGGCCGCGGTTTCTTGTTTCTTTTCCAGAAAGTCAGAATTTAAATGGATAGACAAACAGGAATGTCGTAAGTATGTGAGCCGTGTGACCATAGAAAGAGAATTACTAGACGTGGCATGACCAGCAGCATCGTACGTCAACGGTGCCGCCATATTGCGAGTGGCACTGCTGTGGAGTGAAGTCATGAATAATGTGCTGCTTGGGATTACAAACCGCTGGACGCTCCAAAGCAGATCCGGGGAATTACATTCCATAGGTAAGGCTGAACAATTGTTTTGGTTCTATTTGGCAGTTAGAAGATCCCGTTTTATAATCTTAGCTTTAGCTACGCCAGGCTAAGATGGCAAAGCTGTGCATTTATGTGTTCAAGTGAGCCTCCTAACAACGTATTCAGTCACTAACTATGTAGATTGTTATTAGCTGTTAACATTTCTCAAACTCTGAAGGTCAGGAAGCAGTGAGAGGTCAGGTAGTCCTTAGACGGGATTTGGAGAGAGCTGTCCTGTGACGTGTGCCATGCTAGTCTGGTGACAGACGCTGTACTGGCATCATGTGATCAAAGCTACCACTCACTCACATTAAGATACAAAGGAGGGTCCAGTCAAGGTGGTCACAGCAGCTGAGCGTGTTATCCGACAGTCGACATTCGGGCGAGCCGTCAGCGTATCTCTGATCAGTCAGTTTGTCCGGGCTGAGATCGGTTCAGACATCGAGGAAACACAGTTTGAAAGTGACAGCCACCATTTGATGCTCATGTCTTCCACAAACTAAGGCTGCACCTCATTGACAGACTGAATCCTCTCAACATACAGAGTGGCAACACACGGAAAAAACTATGGAAGAGAGTTCTGTGTCGAGGATTTGAGATCCCATCCTGTAGATATCTAAGTAACCACACTGTGTGTGTGTGTGTGTGTGAGAGACATTGAGAGAGGAAGGAGTGAAATGTCGTCAGAAATGATTAAGACAATTTGTATCCCATAAAACTGTTTCTTTATGTTATTGAGTGGATCATCTCACTGGTAAAAGAAAGACCAGACGGCCAGTGGCACTCTTACTATTTTGACTTTCAGACATCACTCAAGTTTTTGTCTCAATAATTAATAATAACTAGCCGAAGCCCGTCATAGCATACGGTGGTGTAAGAATAGGAACGGGAAACGGTGAGAAAGGAATTCAGTATAACAAAGGCTTAGGAAACCACCGTATAACGAAAATAGCGAGGAGCGAAACCAACGCCAATGGTCGAGGGAGTACCTTCATATAGCAGGCTACGGAAAACATAGACGTACTGTATATGGATAGACGCCGCTTTCACTGTGCTGCCCAGTCGACACGATATGTCAGCGCATCCGCCATACTGTGAGCGGCAAAAGTGGCATTTAAACTACGTAATACAGGTAGACATGGAAACCGGGCTTTTTGATGAGAAACCATAACATTTAAAACAGAATCGTTTACATACAACAGATTTTGGTGAATCGTCTACATGCAATTATTTATATCCATTTATACACTAAATGCTTGCGTATCCCATGGTCTTAGAGTGGGTGGGCGGGGCTCTGTGAGATGACGGGCGGGGCTCTCTGTCTTGCTTGCCCTTAGTTAGACGTTAGGGTAGGGGACTGCCAGCCAAGCTGGCACACACGGGTTCACTAGCCCAAGAAATAATTAGATCTTAATTCAACACATTGCTTCAAGAATATTATTTTATTAGAACCTCCTATTTTTCATTGGGGCTCTCCAAGTTGGTGGGCGTGGCTCTCTGTCTTGCTTGCCCTCAGTTAGAGTTGGTGGGTGGGGCTCTGTGAGTTGGCAGGCGGGGCTCTCTGTCTTGCTTGCCCTTAAGTTAGAGTTGGTGGGCGGGGCTCTGTTAGTTGGCGGGTGGGGCTCTCTGTCTTGCTTGCCCTTAGTTAGATGATAGGGTAGGGGACTGCCAGTCAAGCTGGCACACAGGTTCACTAGCCCAAGAAATAATTAGATCTTAATTCAACACATTGCCTCAAGAATATTATTTTATTAGGACCTCCTATTTTTCATTGGGGCTCTGCGAGTTGGCGGGTGTGGCTCTCTGTCTTGCTTGCCTTCAGTTAGAGTTGGCGGGCGGAGCTCTGTGAGTTGGCGGGTGTGGCTCTCTGTCTTGCTTGTCCTTAGTTAGAGTTAGCGGGCGTGGCTCTCTGTCTTGTATGCGGCGTAAAGTCAACGTGGCTCAGAGGTGCATGTGGACTTTTGCACAGACGAAAGCGACTGAGGCTGTTTGGTGAGTTGTTGTGTGCCTCGTGAGCGACGCTGGACTCGGGAGGACGGTTACAGTTGGCGTGCGTGGCTCTGTTGTGCGTATCCCATGAGGCAGTAGGAGGGTTAGAGTTGGCGGGCAGGGCTCTGTCTTGCTTGCGCTCAGTGTCTTGTGTGCCCTTAGTGAATTATATATATATATATATATAGATAATCATAATACATTTTATTTAATTGGCGCCTTCCTTAGCACTCAAGGTCGCCTTATAATAAAATGAAACAACATTAGTAAAATTAAAACAAGAGAATGATAAATCAAAAAGCAATAATTAGTAAACAAGCAAAGGTAACTGGCAGTAAAATAGAATTCACAATTGGTGTGCCAGTTTGCAGAGCCACCTCACGTTCCTGGGGCATGTGGTGTCAGCCGAAGGCGTCCCAGTGGTCCCGGACGAGATCCCTGCCATTGGGGATTCCCCTCCTCCTGTCAACATCAAAGCCTTGCAGTGCTTTCTGGGGGTGGCAGGCTGGTTACACAAATTCTCCCCCAAATTAGCTGACACCGTCGCCCGTTTACATCAACTGGCCAGTAAGGGAGTGCCGTGGGAATGTGAAGGTGCTTTCAAAAAGCTCAAACAAACAGGCACTCTTGGAACCACCCGTCCTGTCACAACCCGATCCATGCCTTACCTTTGAGGTGCCAACGGCTCGGGGCCGTCCTCACTCAGACTACGCAGGGAGAAGAACGGCTGACTGCTTGCGCTTCCAGCTCCCTACGTGGCCCACAGCTAAATTATTCAGCCTCTGATAAAGAATGTCTGCCAGTAGTCTGGGCTGCGGAGAAGTGGCGACATTTTCTTGAAGGGGTTCTGTTTGAGGTATATGCTGATCGCCGTGCCCTGGCATGGGCTTTTAACTGCCCCAAGACCTCATCCACATTGACCCGTTGGGTTTTGCGTCTTCAGCAATTTACTTTCAGAGTGGTGTGGAAATGTGGTGCCAGATGCGCTTTCCCGGGTTCTGGAACCACCAATGACTTGTGCGGTGGCCCTTGTGTCGACTCAATGGACAGACCTGCTTGTGGATCTTCAGGACATCGTTTGAGCTCAGTCCATCGGTCCTGTTTGTCAGGAGGCACGGAATAATTCCACAAAGCGAAAGGTCACATTACCTTTCTGGAGCTTCAGGGTGTGTTTATATCGCTGTGTGTCATCCAAACAAATGCCAACTTGTTGCCCCTGAATCACATGTGCCGGAGTTCCTTGCCTACTTCCACGACGGTCCTTTTGGGGGTCATCTAGGCCATCTGAAGACGCTGAAAAGGATATTAGAGGTGGCCTGGTGGCCAACGGTGAGGAAGGAGGTTTGGAAACATGACTTGTATTATTTGTCAGCAGTAGAAGAACCCACCAGGATTTCCAGCAGGACCTCTTCAGTCCACAACAGTGAAAGACCCTGGAGAAACTTGGGGGGTCGTTCTAATGGGACAGTCAAATGAAGAAAGTGTATTTAAAGTATTTTACTAAATGGTGTGAGTGGACACAGACAGCCAGACGTTTATTTTTCATTGTTTTTTCACAGTTCAGTACTCACAAGCCCCCCAATACCCCTCAGTCCAGGCCAACACAATGCCTTCTCTTCTCTTCTCTTCTCTCTCTCTCTCTCTTTCTTCTTCAGGCCTCCTCCAGAGACCTTGTCCACTCTTCCACCCGACTCTTGTCCCCCCCGGATGTGTTCCCAGTGTGGCGGAAGTGCCGGCTGTCTCCCCGGACGCACTCCGGGTGTCCCTGCTCCTCTTCCCCCCAGCACTTCCTGGTGCGGTGGTGTGCTGAAGTTCAGGGTCTTCCAGGTATTGGGGTCCCCCTGGCGGTAACCACGGGTCCCTACAGGGTTGAGCTTCCCAGGCTCGCAGGTGCGGTCGCCCCCTCGAGGTCTGGAGGAGGCACAAGCCCTCCTCCTGTCTTCTCGGGCGTCCCGGCTGGGTACTACCTCCATCCGGGTACCACAATGGGTAGAGCTGTTGGCCTTGCATGACGCCAGAACGACTCGCATTTGCTCTGTCGTCAGAAGTGCACTTTTCACCCGCTGGGGAGTTCCCAGATGTATCATCACGGATAGGGGGCCGCAATTCGCAAGCTCGGAGATGGACCGCTTTTTGATGGATTGGGGTGCACAGCACAAGAAGACCACAGCATACCATCCTCAGGCTAACCTCTCGGAGCGAGTGAACCGCAATTTGAAAACCGTGCTTGTCTTCTGTGTCAGGAGCCGTCATCAAGACTGGGCCTTTCACGAGGGTACCGCTGAGTCTCCTGCACAGATAGCTCTTGGAAGACAAATCACTCCCCCCGTCCCGATACGGTTACCTCATGCCAGCAAATACAAAGCAGGTTAGGGAACGGCTGGTGAAGTCGCGGGCCAAACAGGCGAGATATTACAATAAACGGAGAAGAGCAGCTCTCTGTTCTCTAGGCTTCAACTAAATTTGCTGCAAAGCTCCCTCTGAAGTGGGTCGACCCGACTATCCTGTTAATGACCGCGTTCAGTGGGCATAAAAACGGGTACAGTGACTGACCAGCATGAAGCTTGGTCTCGGGGCGGGGAACATGCAGCGGGTGCCACGTGTGCTATTACTCTGTGGGCAGTTTGCTGCCTCTTTGGGTGCATTAAAGGGACGAAGGACGCTGTAAATACACCTTTAAGGGGGCGGCCATAACTCGGTCAGGGCGGTTGGTGCTGGAGACTTAAAAACTGGAACAGAACGGGAGAAAAAGAGAGTCAGCCATCTTGTGGTGGAGCAAAGAGGAGAGACGAGGTCGCACCAAGGAAAGGATCTGCTGGAAAAAGTTCTTTACTGAAGACTCGGCCACACGAGGGAGACGCGGCTCTGAAGGCGGACTCTTTTTATTTTCATTGTTTTCATTTTTATTACTATTTAATTTAATATTGTTTCCTTGTATCAGTATACTGCTGCTGGATTATGTGAATTTCCCCTTGGGATTAATAAAGTATCTATCTATCTATCTATCTATCTATCTATCTATCTATCTATCTATCTATCTATCTATCTATCTATCTATCTATCTATCTATCTATCTATCTTATAGTGCCTTTCACTCTATCTATCTATCTATCTATCTATCTATCTATCTATCTATCTATCTATCTATCTATTATATAGTGCCTTTCACTCATCTATCTATCTATCTATCTATCTATCTATCTATCTATCTATCTATCTATCTATCTATCTATCTATCTTCTCCACTCGGAAGTCAAGAAAAGTGAATTTTCATCTCTGAAGCTGGAATACCGGTAAGAGATTTCCTGACGTTAATCTCACACTTGCTGTCGAAACACTGACACCCCCATTTTATTTGTAATCCATAAAAATGTCCGAATATGAATACACAAGAACATGATAACCGGCTGACAGGATATGAACGGGAGTTATGACTACGACATTTTCTAGAAGAGGCCCTGCGTCACATTTCACGCTGTCCTGGTATTGTCACAAATTCTACAATACAATGCAATACCATTTATTGTTGTGTAGCTCAAAATCGCACACAAAGTAATGCATTGGGCTTTAACAGACCCTGCCTCTTCATTGGACCCCCAGCCTCGACTCTCTAAGAAGACAAGAAAACCTCCCAAAAAAACACTTGTAGGGAAAAAATGGAAGAAACCTCCGGAAAGGCAGTTCAAGGCGAGACCCCTTAACAGGTTGGTTGGGCGTGCAGAGGGGTCAGTACAATAAAATACACAGAACAGAACACCTCAATACAGTATAAAAATTGTACAAGTACGGAGCAGAATTCAACAGTAGATGACATCCCATAATAGGATTTGGATTGGTTCAGAGTCCTGGAGACCTCGGCCATCAAGCCGCCTCCCACTATTGGCCATTTCTCAGCTGGGCCAGCCAATCCAATGACAGGACCCCTCTACCCGACGATTCCTGCGATCCCCATCAGAGATGACTTTACCTGAGGCAGGCAGAGCAACTTGGCAGGTGGGCCGCGGGCACCAAGTGGCACAGTGGAGTACTGAGAAGAGAAACAGAAGAGCTGAGGGCGAGTAAGAAATCAGAGCTGTCATGTGACTTCTGTTTCAGTGCTAATGACAGTCAATCAGCAGCTCTAGTCAGGGTGTGCTACGCTGAAGTGGTGAGTCTTTAAAGGCTGAGACCGAAGGGGGCATCTCTTATAGCAGCAGGCAGACCACCACACAGTTTAGGGGGTCCTGTTATTTTATTATTCCTTGGCAGACCAGCATCTTGAGATCTTAATGTGCGCTCAGGTCTGTAAGTCATGATAAGTTCAGACAAGTGAGCCGGACCTCGGCCATTTAATGCTTTATATGAATTATTATAAATGATTGCACTTTTTGAATCGATTATATTGTTATATTTTGATAAAGTCTGTGTGTTATCTGATTATGAGAAAAGCCAGTGTATGGAAGCATCATTTTTATTACATTCGCACGCACGTTTCTACTGTCCACACATACGGGTGACCGGCGTCGGCGGTGGGGTTGGTCAGCACTTGGCCCCCCATATCTGAGTATATGAGAAAGTCGAGGGGAGACCGGTCCTGATTGTTACGCGGCTTTTACAGCGAAGGGCGATTCTGCTGGAAGCCTGACTGTTATAAACGCGCCCGTTATTGGGCTGAACTCCCATTCGGTGCGTCGCGTCCATCTCGGTGCCCGTTACAGTAAACCTCTATGATAACATCTTTAGGTGAGGCGAAAACTTAGCATCGGTATGCAGGACTATTTGTGCCAAAATTAAAATGATATCCAGTGTGCCAACTCCATTGCAGTGCCCGCCCCATACGTACACGCGGTGCATTTCCTCTTGGCACAGTTTATTGTGTCACAGTTTAACATGTCAGCCCAGTGATTGATTGTTTTCCACTATTGGCACACAGTTGAAAATGCAATACAGAAGCATAATTGTTAACAAGTTAATTGTTGTCCACAGATCGTGTGTCGTAACTCAGAGCAACGCAAACGTCTCACGTGTACAGTTTGTGTTAATCACTGCAGCCATCTTCAGGTGTGCCACGTTTGCAACTCCAGTTACACCAAAATGTTCGCTCGTCGGAAGGTCAGTGCTGTGCAGCCTCCTCTGTGGTTCTGCCGGAGTGGCGTCCATGTTGTTAGATGCACTCGGGTCAGGTCAGATTGGGGAGCAGGCAGTGGTACAGCGCGTCGCCGCACCCACCACACGACAAAACAGCTCCGGATCCTGGTTGGCAAACCCTCCCCAGGCAGACACGTGGTCCAGTCCCACCTTCCAGAAATGACCCTCTACCTGTTAACATGGGCGTCCCCTTGGCCTGGTCCAGCCACTCACCAATGAGGATCACCCTCGGGTAATGGTGCCACATCGCCATAGTGCCGAAACTGACAGTGCAGGTCATGTGCCTCATTCGGGACCCCGTGAGCAACACAAAGCGGCCCCCAAGGACCCTCTTTAGAGACACAGTCCTGAAGGAGTTGAGTCTCAGGTCACTGGATGGTGTCCATGTCTCACAGACAGGGAGCACCAGGACTCTAAAGACTTGGACCGTCGTCCCTATACTGAGATATCAGCTAAAGGGTCTGAGTAAGTGTAATAAAACATCTGACCAGGGGGCGGCGGAGTGCGCTGGCTGTCTTTCTCAGTTTCCTACAGACCTTTCCCAGGAAATCCTGCAAGGTTCAGGCGCCTCAGAGGACATCACTTCCAAAGCTGGCCCCTTTCCTGACATCACTCCCGAAGCCGGCCCCTTTGCTGACATCACTCCCGAAGCCGGCCCCTTTGCTGACATCACTTCCGAAGCCTTCCCATCACTTCCGAAGCCGGCCCCTTTGCTGACATCACTTCTGAAGCCGGCCCCTTTGCTGACATCACTCCCGGCCGCCCCTTTGCTGACATCACTCCCGGCCGGCCCTTTGCTGACATCACTCCCGGCCGCCCCTTTGCTGACGTCACTTCTGGTTCCGGCCATTTTGATGACATCAGTTCCTCTACAGGCCTTTAAAGCCTCCATCTTGGGCTACTATAGTCAGTTCTGTTCTGGACTCCGTGATATTTCAATCCCTTTTGCAGCTGGGAAAAACAATATACTGGTGACTGCCCCACGCCTTTATGATGTCTTGGACTCTTGATTGTGACGCCCCCCATGCTCTCCCAAAATGTCTACCGACGTCACGTGACTGTCACTGCCAAGGTCACTAAACCTCTCAATGACGAGGTCAACACTCTCTCCCTTCCTGCTGGCCGTGCCCAGGAGGGCTGAAGATGGCGTCGCCTGGGGCTCTTCCTTAACAGTTGCCCGTTCTTTTCATCCCCTTGTAACTGGGTAGGACGTCCCACCATGTGCTTTGAATGCCCGTATTCCAGTTCATCTTTTAATGGCTGTGACTGCCATTTCCTTCGACCTCACGTCGTAGCAGAGAGTGTTAACCGTTAACTGCTTGCCCAGTGGTGCCTTTGAAGGCTGACGTCCTTTCTGGTTTTACCTTTGCAGGAGGTTCCTTCTCCTCACACATTTACACGTTGAGCTCCGCTCTTTCAGCCGTAGACGTTGGTCCATCACGTTGGTCTGTCACTGCGGGTTGATCAGCGCTGGCTCCACGCCTCTTTGATGTTTAAATCCCCGCCCCTCCTCTGAGCTCCTCCTTCATGAGGCGTTCGGATTGGTGTCCCTTTCGTCCCACCCACTTTTAAGCCACTTGGTGTGTGCCCCTGTTCTGTAGGCTGGGTGCCCCCTAGTGGCCTCTGCAGAGCCACTCTGCAGCCACAGGCTTGTGCCAGTGTGGAAGTAGTACTCTCTAATAGCTGGCAGTGCCATGCAGTGAACAAACTCAGCATCGACTGAGCTCCTCATTACAGCCAGGTGCCATCGGTTGTGGTTAGTGGGTATCCAGACAGTGCTGGGCAGAAGCTGTACAATTAAACAAACTTCTATCAGAGTGTCCATCACTGTGCACTTTACCACAAATGGGCAGAGGCCCATGCCAGAGTCAGTCCCAGGGTACCAAACTAGTCAAGTTCTTTTTGTGCCATCTCCCAAGTGCCAGGTCAAAGAGAGCATTCAGCAGCGGGTAAGTGGT